>NW_026000185.1:6085245-6086467 GCF_001458135.2 Marmota marmota marmota | reverse complement strand
ATGTAGCAGTGTCCCTGTAGCATGCTCTTTTTAGGTCTTTAGGGAATAGCCCGAGAAGGGGAATAGCTGGGTCAAATGGTGGTTCCATTCCCAGCTTTCCAAGAAATCTCCATACTGCTTTCCAAATTGGCTGCACCAATTTGCAGTCCCAGCAGACTATTCTTTATCCACGTAAATACAGGTTGGACTGGCCACAGATGCGAGACTCTGGACTGGGCCAATACCACAACCCACCGACAGAGGGCGTCCTTGGCCCCGCTTCGCCTCACTTCAGGGTTTGCCTTCCTCTTGTCCACCCTACCAGACTCAGCTCAGTTCATCTCCCCAGCGCTTCTTCGTCGCCTCTCTGCCCCATGGTGGTCGCCAGGGAGGGATCCCTGCGGCGCCCCGGGAAGACACTGCCGCCACACTCTGCGTCCTGGCAGGGCCTTGTAGCCTCCTTGCGGTCCATCCCCGAGGAATCCGCCAAGGTTGTCACGACAACTGCCAGACGATTTCCGGCCGGTTGTAAAAACCCAGACGGCTGCGCGTGCTCGGGGTCCAGGATAGTCTACCCCGAAACCTCCACTCCTCCGTGCTGCGGACGCTTTTCGATGGCCTCGGGCGCAGGCCCTGTGTGTATGTCAGAAAGGAAGTATGCTGTAGGCAGGACCCCGCGTCCTGAGAGTATGCTCTGTACAGAAGTGAGGAAATCGAGGCGTGTGGGAAGCGTCTAGAACTCTGTGGAACACAGAGTACGCATTCAGAACACATCAGCGGATGCCAGGTGTTCGGAAAGCGTGTAAAAGGACTCAAATCGCCGAGCCAGCGGCCCTAGGCGTCTCCCTGCAGACTGCCCTCCTAGTGCGCATGCGCGCGTCACGACGCTCCGCCTCTGGTCCTGTTTGGCCCAGTCAGCACGCCGTCTAGTGACGGTGTGTTGCCATAGAGACCGGCGAGTGCTGAGGGGAGGGCAACGGCAACCGCGGCTCCCGTGAACCAGAGCGCCATGTCTTTCCGCGACCTCCGCAGTAAGGCCGCCCATTTCCCCCGTGCCCGCGGGTCTTCCCCGCCTGGTCCCCGCGCTACCACGAGCCCCCTCCCCGAGAGCGCCTTGATCTGGAAAGTTCGGTGTGCCCTGCCGCGTGTGGCTGCCGAGCACCTGAAGTGTGGGGAGCGGCCGGGGGACCCGCCTTACGGTTCCTCGTGAACTCACTCGTTACCGAACAGCCGCCTCGGAAGG
>NW_026000185.1:5900781-6085079 GCF_001458135.2 Marmota marmota marmota | reverse complement strand
GAGTCGGGTCCACTCGGCGCTGTGCGGGGAGACGCGGCAACCGCAGGAGAGGGCTGGAGGATGGGCTAATGCGGCTGGCACTTTTTGAGTTTTCAGGTTCTGCCTGGTACTTTTCAGTGTATATGCATGATTTTCTTAGCCCTCTGGACAGTTCTGTGTCCCTCGTTTAGAGATGAGGAAGGCGGCACGGAGAAGGCCGGTAGCTGGGAAGAGTGACAGGTGGTAGCAGGTCGCGCGGGGATGGGATCCAGTGTGTGGGAACTCCAAAGCCCGCGTCCTTCTGAAAGGGCTGGCGAGAAGAGACTCTACGCCTTTGCCAGAAGGGCAGGGCGGGGCAGCCTGGGGCAGGGGTGGAGCGCGGAGTGGGTCCCTACCCCTTGAGGGGCGCCTGTTATTCACCAGGAGTTTTCATTCACTGACTTGCTCTAGTCCTCACTTTATCGGTGATGTAGTTTGGTAGATGAAATATTTTGAAGCATAGAGAGGTAAAGTAGCTTGCTTTAGGTCACACAGCTAGAACTGGTTGCAACAGAGGATTAAGACCTAGGACTGTGTGACTCGGCAATCTCGTTTTTTTGATTTTTTTTTTTTTTTAGATGTAGGTGGACACAATATCTTTATTTTTTATTTATTTTTTATGTGGTGCTGAGGATCATACCCAGGGCCTCACAAGTGCGGGGCAAGCGCTCTACCACTGAGCCACAATCCCAGCCTCTTTGTCTTTTATACACAGTCATTCTCTGAATCAGAAGCCGTTAAGCTAACTGGCCTCACCTGCAGAGGAGTACTAGGTGATTGTCAACCTGCAGTCTCTGGACTCTTTTTCTCATCAAATTGCTGGTGCCTGTAATTTCAGCATTAGAGAATACTCTTTTCTGTTATGAAATTCTCTTTCTTTGGTGTACATTTACAGGAAGACTAATCGCATTTCATTGACGCACCTCTTAGCATTGTGGGATCATATCTTCTGGAATGAGAGAGAGTCTTTGGTGACTACATTGTAAAGACAGGTGTCTCCTACTGTGTACTTTTTGGTGGAGCCACCACTTTACTAGGGGACATTGAATAGGGTTGTGCTGGGGAAAGTGTAAAAGAGGGATTCAGAATAAAATTCTGAATGTTCTGCAATCATGCAGTGTATGGTAACAGTCTCAAGTTAGTCTCCATTTGACAAGAAAAATGCAAAATTAACAGAATTCGACCACTACTAGTAGTCCTTAGCAAGAAGAAGTATTTCGGCAATGCCTGTGATGAGAAAGCTGCTGCTTTATTTTCTGTCTATTCAGATTTTCAAAAAAAGAGTCACAAAGTGACTTCTTTTCCCTGTGCTCAAACCTTGTCTTCCACTATCTGGTAGAAGCCGACCTGACTCTCAATACCCAGGTAGGTAGGTTATTTGTGAATGTCATTGGGACATTTGGAACATCCCTCTTCAGGAGGAATGAGGACAAATATTACATAGTCAGGAAGCACATGGAAAATTGGTCTTGGCACACCAAATCTTGATCTGTTGCAAGTACTATGGCTTTTCCTGAGGCATTCCCAATCTAGGAATAACAACAAGTGTTAGCAATACTATTTCTTAATCTGTTTGATAATCTAAATATTGCTCTAGTATTGAACTGCTCTCTTTAACATTTTTCTGAATACAAGGAAATTAATTAATCTTTAAAATTTGTGTTATTAAGATCCTGTATATTCACACACAAAAAGACAACTCAGAAACATGAAGTTACCCTACCCCCCATAACTGCTGTTTACATTTTAAAATATTCTTTCCCTGTTAAATTTTATAAGGCCAAGTATTTCTTATTTTGAATGGTAAAGAGATAATCAGAGAAAAATTAAAGCCACAGCTAATCCCTAAAGCCCATTTTCCTATATAGCATCTTCTCCCATTGGACTTGAGTAGATGTTTTTCTGGTAACAGATTAGGTATTTTCAATTTTATCTCCTTTTTTCCTTCCCTCTTAAGAATTGCTAAATAGCCCCTAAAGCTGTTAGTAGATTGAGAGTAAGAAGGGAAAGCAGAGATAATATCTAAGGTAATAAGCAGTTGCCATTTGGTGAAGAACTGACTGAATTATGTTTTTTCTTGGACAGATTTCACAGAGATGATGAGAGCCCTGGGATACCCACGACACATTTCTATGGAAAATTTCCGCACACCCAACTTTGGGCTTGTGTCTGAAGTGCTGCTCTGGCTTGTGAAAAGGTTAGGACTACACTTGAAATCTAAGGATGAAGGCTAGATTTTATTAATTAGCCAACTGGAAACCAGGTACTGTTGTGATGCAAAAGAGTTTAGTACAATTTGAATTTGTGACCTGTTGAGAATTGGCTGAATTCAAAGAACACCCCAGGAAGGGAATGTTTCTCAGGCATTTATGTAAGCTCCTCTTCATCCCTTCACCACAGAATGTCATGGACCTCCCTGCGTACTTGGGATGTACTGGATTAGGAGTATCTTAGGTTTCTTTTTGTGTCAAAAAATCTGAGATGATTCTTGTTAGAGACCTTTTGTCTAAAGGCCAGATAATAAATACATGTTACATAAGCTCTCTTATGTGTAGGATATATATATTTATATATATTTACACATATCTATTCCCTGTGTATAGATAATATACTTTTTTGTCTTTAAAATGTAAAACACATCCTTAGCTTGCAAGCTAAAAAAAACAGGTTGAGGGCTGCAGTCTGCTGGCCCTGGTGAATTATCAGTAACTCAGTGAAAGTAACTTCAACGACTCTGCTCCTTCTCGAGGTGAACTGTTTAGTCCTAGTATCTATGGTCAGTATCAAGGGCTGTTAGCCAAAGTTACAGTTCTGATTATTTTCACCAAACATTGAGATTTGACATAGATTTGATTTTGTAAGCTGAGCCCCGTGTTTAATTTTTAAATCAATTAAATGTGTTGTTAGGTGGGAGTTTGCCCTTTAGGTATTTTGTGTTGCTTTTGAAGTTTTTCTTAACCATATGACCTTATCTGAAGACTTGGAGAGCCACTGTCCTTTCAGTTGCCCACTTTCTCTTGAGGGCTTCTGTTGGACCTATTTGTTTATTCTCTGTCATAGGTATGAGCCCCAGACTGACATCCCTTCTGATGTTGAGACTGAACAAGACCGAGTTTTCTTCATTAAGGCCATTGCCCAGTTCATGGTTAGTTCACAGTTATTTTGTGGAATTAAATAAATTAGGGATAAATTTTAGTTAGATTTGCTTTCAAATTGAGTTTACTTTCTAAAACCATTCTATTGCCAGGGTTCTGTGGAGCCAATTCACAGTGAAGCTTTTTGTTTTTTAATTATTTAAGATTTTTGCTTATTTTATTTTTAAATTTAATTAGTTTGATACTGGGGATCAAATCCAGGGCCTGCTGCATGCTAAGCACATGGTCTACCACTGAGCTGCACTCTCAGCCCAGTTTATTTTTGAGTAGATAATGTATTTCATGGTTTAAAATTGCTAAAAATCATGAAATTACATAGAATACACTGACTTTTTACCCTGTCAGCATGGTTCCAGTCACATTCCCTGTAACCACTATTTTAAATTTCTTCCAGAGTTTGTTTCTTCAAGTAAATGTTATGTGTTATTATTTTCCTTCCTTTTACACATATGGTAGTATGCTGTATTCCCCTGTGTAGTATTCTGCTGTCTTTACTTAATAGTATGTTTTATAGAACTTTCCAGACCCATACAGAATTTCCTCATTCTCTTACACTTGAGTGCCCCCCCCCCATGGATACACCATTATTGATGTAATTTATGTAGACAGGTATTTAGTTGCTTCCAACTTTCACTCTTTGAAGCAATGCTGTGAAGAATAGCCTATGCATATCATTTGGTGTCTACGTATATCCCTAGAGTAAGTTCTTAGTAATGAAACTGCTGGGCCAAAAGATATGTCCATGTGTAATTTTGGTATCTTACTAAATTGCTCTCCATCAAGATTGTATCAATGTATATACCAGATCACAATGCATGAGTCACTTAGATGTTTACTCATAATACTATTAGGTTGTCTCCCAATTCTCAGCAGAGGCATTTTCAAATTACCTGCATAGGATTTGGGTTAGATTATATAGGATTATTTAGAAAGGGCCTTAATATATATATTTTTTTAAAACAGGCCACGAAAGCACATATAAAACTCAATACTAAGAAGCTTTACCAGGCTGATGGATATGCAGTGAAAGAACTGCTGAAGGTCACATCTGTCCTTTATAATGCTATGAAGACCAAAGGGATGGAGAGTTCAAAAATAGGAGAGGAAGATGTCAGCAAATTCAAGTTTGATCTCGGCTCCAAGGTAAGGATTAAAGGAGTGCTTATTTCTTGGACTCGGGAGTAGGATGTGCGTGGCACTCAGAGCACCACCACGTTCCTTACTGCTTGACCAAGGGCAGTTGGCCAGTTTTGTGCTCATCAGCATTCTGATAAAAGGAAAGTCACAGTGAATTAATGCAATTCTTTACTGAAAGCCTCATATTTAATAGGAACCATTCAAGTGCTAGGGATATAGGTGTGAACAAAGAGGATAGAGTCCTCTGTCCTGTTGCTTAGTTGAGGGAGTCAGACTATGAACCCCAATGTTAAAAGTGACCACCATGGAGAATAACAAAGCAGGATCAGGATGGAGAGTGCTGGGGAAGGTATTTTTCCTAGAGTGACCAGGAAGGCCTCATGGGTTGGGTGGCTTCAGAGATCTGAGGGAAGGAAGGAACAGCCATGCAAATGGGGGTGGGGACGTGTGTCCTGAGATAACAGTGTGCTTTGTGTGTTTGAAAAGAGCAAGGGATCTCTGTGGTGAGAGCCAGGACGGGAGGCCCTCTGGTCCAGGAAATAAAACCTTTAATTTTTTTACTTGGGCTGGAAAATGGGATTTTGAGCAGAGATGTTTAAGCTTGAATTTTCTATGCAAAGGATCCCTCTGCCTGCTGCATTGCCACCAGACTGAAGTGAGAGTCGAGCATGGAAGTTAATCATTGATTGCCGTGGTCTGAGCAAGACTCTAAAGCCATAGGAAGGGATAACTGTCTGTTTCATTTTCCCCCATAGAATGATGCATCTGCCAGTTAAGAGCCAGAACCCCCAACAAAAGACTCTGGCAGTTTTATGGACCCTGAAGTGGGGTGAAGGGAGGACCAAAAGTGGAAAAGTACTAGATACTGCCAAGGTGGGGAAGGTGTTTTTGAGCCCCACGCTCCAGGAGAGGCACCTGAAGAGCTTCGGCCCAAGGCTCAGATGAGGAGACTAGAGTAAAGGCAGCCAGGCTAGGAACACAGACTAGAGCATGACTGGCCAGGGGCCTGGGTCCTGCCTGCTGTGCCCTTCAGAGACCAGTGCATCAGCTATGCCCCTCATCGGGGATCAGGACAGCTCTCCTCTGTGAGGCCTGCCAGGGAAAGCCTTCTAATTATCATGGTCAGGCCTGAAAAATCATGTGTTTTTAATTTGTTTGTTTGCTTTCTACTTTTATTTATTATTAGTTTTTCGCACATTGTTTTTTAACCAGGAGCCAGGCCCCTGGTAAAGAGAAGTAGCTACAGGTGCAGACATATTTTGAAGGTAGATTTTATGGGACTGACTATGGATTGAGGTAGGTGAGATGACACTAGGAAGATCCCAAAGTGGCACAAAACTGTCAGACCTGCTCTGCTGATGGTTTGCATCTGTGCTGTGTTTCTGCAGAAGCCACTGGCCAAAGTGGCTAGCACAGCTGAGGAGATGAGCTCTAAATTGTACTTTATTATTAAGTCATTTAAATGTGAAAGTGGCCATATGTGGCTAACAGTTACAGTATTAGACATTCAGCTCTGAAGTTTTTGGTCCGAGCATCTGGAAGGATTAAGTTGCCATTAGCTGAAGTAAAGAAGAGTCTGAAAGGGCAGAGGTGTGGTGGGGAAGATGAGTTTGGTTCTGGACATGTTATATTTATGATGTGCCTTGGTTGTCCAGGTAGAGATGCTGAGCAGGTAGTTGGCGTGTGAGGCTGGAGCTGGGGTTAGGAGCACATAGGTAGAATTAAAGTCATGGGGTTAGAAGGAGTGCCAGTATCACTGTCAAGAGGTGGGGAAGGTGAGGAGAATCCTGCAAAGCAAGTTAGAAACTTTTTGCCAGTCAAGTAGGAAAAGCAGCTGGAGCTGGAACAGACCATGTCCCCAGGCTCTTGCTAGTGTGTTGGAAATAAAAGAGCAGTTGGGGATTCTTTGTTTTGGAGAGAGGGAGAATGACCTAGCAGGTAGATGTTTATGTTTGGATCTTTGGGAAATATAACACACTCAAGAAAGAGGGGAGCACACACATACCCTAAGAAAGAAGACTGGTTGCTAAATTGGCATCATAGTCACTGGCATTGTCTTCCTGGCAGTAGCCCCCATGCTTGTGGGAGTTGAAAACTGTTGTGAGTAGTTAGAGGATGCTACCACACCTGAGCCTCACAGCACCCTATGGGGGAAAGTCAGAGGCAGAGAATGAGGAGACAGGGTAGGTTGAATATAGGCCTTGAAGATGCTGCAGTAGGGCAGGTGTCCCTTAGGTTGCCCCTTCATTTGGTCACCCTACTGCTGTTGCTGGACCCATTGTGACCTATTCAAAACTGGAAGCATGTCAGGTTTCTTCTTTCTGTATCTCTGGATTTAGATTGGCTTGAAATTTGGTTTTTGGAGACACCAGATATTCTGAAATTGGTCTTATTTGTACTTAGGTCAGTGTTTCCTAAGCAGATGTCCTGGGAGTGCTGTCCTATAGCACGTAATTGTGGGACTGCTAAAAACATATCCTCTCTAAAGGTAGCAGTTGATAATAAGCAACTGGTTGTGGATGCCTGTTAAAAACTGAAATTCATGCTTCTGATATTTACCTTCCAGATTGCAGATTTGAAAGCAGCCAGGCAGCTTGCTTCTGAAATCACCTCCAAAGGAGCATCACTATATGACTTGCTGGGCAAGGAGGTTGAATTGAGGGTAAGCATTGTTCGAGAAAGAATGCAGATTTTTTTCTTCCAGGTTTTCTTTTTCAATTATGCTTCTTGCTTTTTGGTGGTTCTTATTGTATTAAACTTTACCTGTGATTAAATGAGGTAATATGTGGAAAGTCATGTAAAATGTTAGGTCCTCCTCTTCTACTGGTCAGAGATCTACTGGTTTTAATACTTTGAACTTCTAATTCAGGAGTGGCAAATATTGGCATGTGGCTGAGATTGTCCTTGAACCTGTGCCTAACCTTGCTGATCATGGTGTTCTTTTCCCCATGAACTCAACCTCAGAATTCTCAGCAATGCTGTTCTCAGCCTATGGATCCTAAACGTTGCTTCTGTGGCCTCACTTGAAGAATCTTTACAAACTCCTGAAGCAAGCTTTTATTCTGATGTCTCTGTTATGAAATGTGACCTAGGCATTGAGTTTCAAGTCTTCCAGGTAAAACACACAGCAAAGTTTAGGACCAGTGATCCAGGCAGTCACTCCTAAGCAGTTGGAATCAATGTTACTTTTTAAACTTATTTACAATCCTTTATTTCAACTGGTGCCAACCAACGAACAGGCATGCACTTGTCTGTTGTAAATAATGTGGTTGCTAAACTTTACTGAACCTTAGACTCACCCTATGTCCAGGTTGTCCTCATACCAGTGAGTTGGCGTATCAGAGGCTAAGAACCAGATCAGGGTTTAAAGTTATCCAGGCTATTCCAACAAGCAGCAGAATTGGAGAAGTACTGGTTCAAGAAGAAACGAAGTACTGTTGAATCCTTACCTGTAACGATTGATGGCATTTGAAGCATACATGTCCAGTCTAGTGTTTTTACAGTAAATGAATTTCATTCCCTCGCTTTCTATTAGGTATGCCAGCCTCAACACCTCTCTTACTGTCTTGCCTGTGTTCTGGCATTTCTGCTACAGTGTAAAGGTATTTGTCCCCCTGCTTTTCACTGTAACCCAGGAACAAACTGGAAGTAGATATCAGGGGTGAGGACTTGGATGTCACATTACCATCCTGGCTCTTCATGTGCCAACCTAGTGTTGCTACCAGGTGAAGTGGTAGGCATAACAAAACTGCCACTAACATCTGACAGCCATTTCTGGTAACTGGGGAGTCAATCCCAGGTTTTCTGTGTATAGCCCAATAGTGCCTGTGTGTCTGTACACCTTCCTGAGACCCAGAGACAGAGCTGGTGACCTGCTGAGCACCAGGGGAACTATGGCATCATTGTAAGATTTCACCAGCATCCACCGGACACTCTTTCAGCACTGATCTTTCGGGAATAATAAATAATCAGTGACTGAACTGTTCCCAAGGAAACCATGAGCTCTGAATATAGTACTTCTCTAATGTAGTATATAAGCCAGCACAATGGTGCACGCCTGTAAGCGCAGTTATTTGGGAGACTGAGGCAGAAAGATCACAAGTTCGAGGCCAGCCTGGGCAACTTACTGAGACCATGTCTCAAAAAGTAAAAAGGGATGGGGAGGTAGCTCAGTGGTCAATTCCCAATTGCCACCACCCCACAATGTATATACACACTCAGTAAACTTACATTGAGAGCCAGTGCCAGCCACAGGCACAGCATCAAGCTCTGCCTTCTTAAGGAAGCCATAGCCATGATCCCTGCCCTCCCTCACTGCTTCCCACCAGTGGGGGAGATGAGATGTACAAGAGTAACAGAAGTGCAAGGTAGAGTGTGATAGGAGCTCTAGGAGCTGCATCTTAATCCATTTGGGCTACTACAACAAAATACGATGGACTCAGTGGTTTGAAAACAATAGAAATTTATTTCTCACAGTTCTGGAGACTAGGAGGTCCTAGGTCTAAGTGCTGGTATATTTGGTGTCTGGTAAGGGCCCCTTCCTTATAGATGGTATTTCCTTGCTATGTCCTCATCTGGCCAAGGATGAGGGAGCATTCCAGGTCTCTCTTACAAGGGCACTAATTCCTTCACGAGGGTATCACCCTCATGATCTAACTCATACTAAAGATCTCACTTTCTTATACTATTACCCTTTGGGTTAGAGTTTCAACAGGATCCTCAGGAATGAGACAAACATTCAGTCTCTAACCTGGTTAATAACTACATCCACATTAAAATCCTATGGTTCCAAAGTTCCCAGTACTGATATGATAGCCACAAGGCCCCCTTGACTAGCGGCAGGGTCAAGGTGACCATTCTCATCTGCATTTGTCGGTAATAGGCAACTTAGAAAGACTTAATCATAAAAAAGTTTATAGCAGGGATTCAGACAGCAAGTTATGTTGTGCTTAGTTTGAACAGAATGTAAGTCATGAAGTAAATTTGGGAGAAAAGGTAACAGATGCTAAGTTCAGGTTTGCACACAGAGCTAAGGGCATGTTGGGCCTTGAACTGAAAAGGAGAATCTTGAGATCTGGGGAGAGACAAAGTTGGCATCAGAGGACATTTATAGGTCATGGGCAGAGGTCTTTTTATATCAAAGATCCACATTATAATGAGACTTTTTTTCTTTTGGTGCTGGGGATTGTACCCAGAGCCTTATATGCGCTAACCACGTGCTCCATCATCAAGCTGTGTCCCCAGTCCTGTAATGAAACTTTTGAGAATTAGTCCATAAGCCAGATGTGGATCTAGGAACACTGGTTTTGAATACTCCTTTTTTGAAAATCTATGTAAATGAGTTTATTGTTTCTCTTAGGAACTGAGAACAGAAGCCATTGCCAGACCCCTGGAAATAAATGAAACTGAAAAAGTAATGAGAATTGCAATAAAAGAGATTTTGGTAAGATTAGTTTGGTTTTATATAAGTTTTTTATGCCTGGGACTCAAAAATATGTATTTTATACCTGCATAAGATAGAACAAACTACACCTAGTGATGGGTATTTCAAAGGGATTTAGAGGGTATTCTAGGAGCCTTAGGTTACTGACTGCTATTGTTTTTCTCCTCATATGCATAAGAATAATTTCTTCTCTTAATAAAAATTCATCAGTTTAGGCTGGTGTTGTAGCTCAGTGAGAGAGCACTGCCTGGCACATGTGAAGCACTGGGTTGGATCCTCAGCCCCACATAAAAATAAATAGATAGATAGATAGATAAATAAAGGTATTATGTCCATCTGCAACTGAAAAACATGTTTTAAAATTCATCAATTTTGGCCAGGCATAGTGGCACACACCTGTAATCCTAGCTGCTCGGGAGGCTGAGGCAGGAGGATCATGAGTTCAAAGCCAGCCTCAGTAAAAGCAAGTCGCTAAGCAACTCAGTGATACCCTGTCTCTAATAAAATACAAAATGGGCTAGGGATGTGGCTCAGTGGTCGAATGCCCCTGAGTTCAATCCCTGATACCCCCACCCCCCAAAAATAAATTCATCAGTTTTATGGGGGCTGGGTGGTTCCTCAGTGGTTCCTCAGATGGTATTTCCTTGCTATGTCCTCATCTGGCCAAGGATGAGGGAGCATTCCAGGTCTCTCTTACAAGGGCACTCCACCTCAGTGGTGGAGCACTTGCCCAACAGGTATGAGGCACTGGGTTTTATCCTCAGCATCATATAAATTTAAATAAAACAAAGGTCCATTAACAACTAAAAAAATATTTAAAACAATAAAAAATTCATTCATTTTAATAATTTAGCAATTTTAAATTCTTCAATAGTTTTGGTAAATAAGGCTTTATTTTATTTAATCAATTTCTTACCACTGGGCATTTAAATAATTTCCCAGTTTTTCCCTCTCCTGCCCTCCCCTTCTCTTATTGAACTGGGATGGGACCCAAGGCCATGCACATGCTACCACTCTACCATTGAGCTACACCTCAGCCCTTTTCCAGGTTCTCTTAATACTAAACAGCACTGTAGTAAATAGAATGATCACTGTCTTTTACTGCTCACCCACCATCAACTATTATTTGCTCCTATCATCTAGAGCATCCAGTTGGAAGACACATGATCAGGGGAACTCTGGGCTCAGAGTGCTTGGGTTTGCATCCAACTGTGAATTAACTTTTATGTCCACAATTTTTTCATGTGTAGAATGTGGAACACAACTGTACCAACTATATGGAGCATAAATTACAGCAGTACACATTAAGCTTCGTCTTTGGTGCACAATAGGTATTCAGCCATCGTTAATGATTCCTTTTATTCAATAAACACAGGCAAGGAGCCATATTTAAATTAGGAATAGGCATAAAATCAGACTTGGTTGTAAGTTGTACAAAATTCTAAAAGTCAGGTTTTCTTTTTAATAACTCTTATCATTAAACAGTAACCACCCTGTGCAGCCCAGAGAAGGGAGTCTAAGCCTTCTTGAGTGAGAAGGTGTGGCAGTAGGGTTGGGAGGTTGGTTTTCAACCAGATCAACCAGATCAGTCAATATATTAAGAATAACAGAGCAGGGCTTGGATTGTGGCTCAGTAGCAAAGTGCTTGCCTAGCATGCAAGCGAGACACTAGGTTCAATTCTCATCACCACATATCAATAAATAAAATAGTCCATTGACAACTAAAAAAATACTTAAAAAAAAAAAAAGAATAACAGAGCAGAATTCCTCACCATTGGAGAAGAGAGTTATAAATGTGGGAAGAGAAATTTAGAATGAACCCCGAAATTGGAAGTATTGTTTAAAGGCATGATATTTGGTATATGTATTAATAAATATAGGAATAAGTTGATATACATGTAGGGGAATGTATGCATATATGTAGATATGTCATTATGCACATGAGCACACCCACACTCACACATTTCTGAGCTCTGAGTACAACCAGCATCTGCATCTTGGCTTCTTTGTGCCATTATCCACTGAAGGGAGACAGGGCTCTCTGGGAAAGTGATTAATTCCAGAGCTGGGTCCAGAGAAGTACAAGCTTGTTGTGTCAAAATAAGGAAGTGTTCGAAGAAGTACAGGGATCTGTTAAAGGGCCACAGGGCCAGCTTGATTGGCTTTTTTGCTGGCCAAACCAGAGTTAGTGTAAGCATCTAAGTAAATATATTATAGTAATTGATTTTACAGTGCAATTGAATGAAATAGAAAACCATGGGTTCTTATATTTAAGAAATAAATGTTCAAAGTATCTCCTAACAAAATACTTACTAATTAGAAGAGTACCTTCTTAGAAGCCTGGCATCACCCCTCAATCAAATGACCAAAGCAAACATCACCGCAGTGAAACAAATCAAAACTGTGGGGCCTGACAGCAGGCAGCCCTTTCTGCAGTATCCCTGCTCAGGATGCGTGATCAAAATCTGTTCAGACAGACCGGGGGGCATTTCATAAATGAGCTGGCCTGTCCTCCTCAAAAATGAGGCAATCAAAGACAGAGCTGAGGAACCCTCCAGATTGAGGAGGCCCCAGAGAAGTGACACCTGTGTGCCATGGGGCTGCTGCCTGCAGGGGATGGGTGGGGGGGATCCTCTGGATGAGAGGGGAGACTAAATGGGCCTTTGCTTACATATGATGTGCTGATGGCATTATGCTTGTAGAGGAGGAAGTCCCTGTCTATAGAAGTACTGGGACTTCAGGGCAGCACCACTCTCCCCTGGGTAGAAAAAAATGCTACTATTATTATACTCCAGCTTTTCTGTGAGTTTGTGACTTTCTAAATTTAAAAAAATACTAATTCATCCTCATGCTTGGCAACACTCTGACTGAATCAAGTGAATATGGCATGAATGTGCCTTTAGTTCTCATATGTTAAAAAATTAGCTGGATCATGTCTTTTTTTTTTTTTAAGAGAGAGAATTTTTAATATTTATTTTTTTTAGTTCTCGGTGGACACAACATCTTTGTTTGTATGTGGTGCTGAGGATCGAATCCGGGCCACACGCATGCCAGGCGAGCGCGCTACCGCTTGAGCCACAACCCCAACCCGGATCGTGTCTTTTTAAAAAATATATTTATTTATTTATTTATTTTAGGTGGACACAGTATCTTTATTTTTTTATTTTTATGTGGTGCTGAGGATCGAACCCAGTGCCTCATGCATGCTAGGCGAGCAATCTACCACTGAGCCACAGCCCCAGCCCCTGGATCATGTCTTATGATCTCCTTTCATTGTTGGAAAATACCTGTTATGTTTTATAATTCTAAAAATAAAACCAAAACAACAATGTGGATACTTAAAAGGGGATATGAAGTAAAGACCAGTTATTTCAGAAAACAGAAAAATTGTTTGTGTTTACAGATGTCTGTCTTTCATATTTGAGGAACCAGATACCTTTAATAATTTTCAGTTCTGAGGTCAGATAAATTCACTAGGCTTTAGTCTAACTGATTCAGAGAGCAGTTGATACTGGCTGAGTTGTTCAGGAGGGACCTACCTTTCCTCTGACTGGAGCAGACTCACATTTCTACTTGGGTTTTTAAAGTATTTGCAGTTCATGAATCATTAGTGATTTTTTTTTTTTTTTGAAGAAAGCATCTTAGAAGTGGTTAATGAAGTTAGACCAAGTGGTTAATGAAAGTTAAACCATAAATTCATTGACAGTAACTGTGGTTGCTTCCAAAAACGCACTTAAATCTCTGAGAATCATGAAGAATATCTGGGCTTCTCAGGTGAACTCCATAGCTTTTCAGAGGCCTGTAGGTAAACTGTCAGGAAACTTTTGTGAGACACTGTCACATGGAGACTTACTTGGAAGGCAAGCCCACAGTGCAAGCATAGGCACTCAGTTCTAGCCAGGCAAGCTGGACAGGTACACCATTAAGACATTTCTCGTCATCTTCATTTATTTCCCTGGGCAGAAATGCCTGCTTTTCATGAAAATAATATTTTTTACCGTGCACAGTGGCACACACCTATAATCCCAGCTGTTGGGAGCCTGGGGCAAGAGGATCACAAGTTTGAGGTCAGCCTGAGCAGCTTAAGCAGGAACCCTGTCTCAAAATGAATAATTAAAAAATGGGGGAGGGGGACTGGAAATGCAGCTCAGTGGTTGAGCACCCCTAGTTCAATCCCCAGTACTGCTGAAATAAAAATTTTTTTCTGGATCTGTGCATGATTCTTCCTGGAACTAGGTGGTGAGGTGCAACATTGCTTGGGGGAGTGCCTGGGTTGTCTGTGCTTTTGTTTGTTCAGTGTGATTTGCTGGGTCTGAAGAACTGAGAAGTTGCCATCTTCAAAGAGTCCGCATGGTCTCATTATTTCCTGTTAAATGTAGGCGCAGGTTCAGAAGACTAAAGACCTGCTCAATAATGTGGCCTCCGATGAAGCTAATTTAGAAGCCAAAATTGAAAAGAGAAAATTAGAACTGGAAAGAAATCGGAAGCGACTGCAGACTCTACAGAGCGTCAGGTAGGTGTGAACACTTGAGTAAGTAGAAGGGTGTCTTGTAAAGCTATAACAAAGGCTCAGAGTTCACTGGCTTTGACTTTTCCAGTAGCAAGCAGAACCCCCTGTGAGGTGTCGCGCTTGGGGTGGCATGCTGCACCCAAGTCGCAGGGTCTAGGAGACAGCTGAGTTCTTCAGCCACCCTTTTAATTGTTTATGGCTTGGATTGTGAGGTAGAGCAGGTAAATCCAGATGGTGGGAGTTACGCTAGGCTTCATCTCCTCAGACCTTGCCTAAATTAGGTAGAAACAGAACATACTCCCACCTCTTGGTTTGAGTAGATTGTAGACTTTTTAGACTTGGACGATTCCTCACGTTTTAGCAACTCAGCTTCCTTCTGATTGGATCTCACTGGAGTACGATTCTGGGGAGCAGGGTAGGAAAGTACAGGACAGCTGCTGTGTCAGTGCGCTTCTGTTTTCTTGGAGCTGCTGCCCACCTTTTTCACTTGTTTCCGACCTTCACTCCTTGCCATTGCTCTCCACTGCATGGGGAGCAACTCTCCTTCCACTCCTGAAATAGCACCACCGTTGGTCTTTTTTTTTTTTTTTTTAATATATATTTTATTTATTCATTTTTATGTGGCGCTGAGAATCGAACCCAGTGCCTCACATGTGCAAGGCAGGCGCTCTACCACTGAGCTATAGCCCCAGCCCTCAATTGGTCTTATTAACAAATTCTGTCTTAAGGCATAAAGTCATTCTGCTGAAGCCCATATCCTTTAGTAGACAAGTTTATTTGTTCTATTTTAAGAGATTATAAGTTACTTTTAGTTTGTGGGTATATATATCATGTATTTTGTGTGTGTGTGTGTATGTATTACTATTATTTTTGGTACTAGGAATTAAATCCAGGGCCTCATGCTTCCTAGGCAAGTACTCTAACACTAAGTTATATCTATTCCCAGTGATGTGTGTGGATGTGTATGTATTTACTTATTTATTATTTTTTAAGATATGGGGTCTTGCTGTTTTGCCCAAGCTGCCTTTGAGGTCCTGGCTGCAAGCAATCCTCCTGCCGTAGCTTCCTGAGGAGCTGGGACTACAGGTGCACACTATCATGCCCAGCTCTATGTTTGTATTTTTGAAAGAACAAAATTTTCCCTTAAGATCAAGAATAAGAGAAAAAGTTTAACCAACTAGTTGAAACAGAGTTAGTTTGTTTTTGTTTGCAGCATTGGGGAATCAAACCTAGGGCCTTAGTTCTGAACAGATTTGTTTTTTGTTTTTGTTTTTTCCAGTACTGGTGATGGAACTTAGGTTCTTTACCACTGAGTACACCCCCGGTCCTTTTTACTTTTTTTTTGGCAGGGGCAGGGAGATTGAACTCAGGGGCACTCAACCCCCATCCCTGTTTTGTGTTTTATTTAGAGACAGGTCTCACTGAGTTGCTCAGCACCTCAATGTTTCTGTGGCTGGCTTTGAACTTACAATCCTCCTGTCTCAGCCTCCTGAGCTGCTGGGATTACAGGCATGTGTCACTGCATCTGGCTTCTTTTTACTTGTTGTTTAATTCAAAGTCTTACTAAGTTACTAAGGCTAATCTTGAACTTGAGAGCCTCTTGCCTAAGCTCTGGAGCTACTGGGGTTGTAGGCATGTGCCACTACACCCTGTTGAAACAAGTTTTTATGTAATGGTTTATCTGTAAGTCTTATGTTGTTTAAAAACTGCATTCATTTGCAGCAGCCCGTTAAACATTGGTACATCCCAACAGTGGAACATTATATTTAGCCAAGATAACAATGCATTTATTTAATTTATTGGGCTGGGAATATAGCTCAGTTGGTAGAGTGCTTACCTCACATGCCCAAGGCCCTGGGTTGTTCAATCCCCATCACCGTGCGCGCGCACACACACACACACACACACACACACACACACAGGAAAAAAAATTGTAAAATATATTTAACTTAATGATTTTTAAGAGTTGTATAAGGCATATAATTATTTTTAGCTCTTTATTGAAGTCAGCAATATATTAAAATAAACTACAAAGCTTCATTTATGGCAACATTTAATTTTTGTTAAAAAAATACATTCCAGGCTGGAGTTGTGGCTCAGTGGTAGAATGCTTGCCCTGGGTTTGATTCTCAGCACCACATAAAAATAAATAAATACAGGTATTTTGTCCAACTACAACTAAAAAATAAATGTCTGTCACACATACTTGGTGATGAGATTATGAATAATTTTTCCTTTGTTCTTTGTACACTCAGGATTATTTCAAATTTTTTTTTTTAATAAACATCTTATTTGTAATTTAAAAAGAAGTTTGTAGCAGGCATGTTCCACCTGTAGTACATACCCGAATCCTGGCTACTCAGGAGGCTGAGGCAGAATTACAAGCTCCAGGCTACCTCAGCAACTTAGCAAGGCCCTGTCTCAAAATAAAATTAAAAAGGGCTTGGGATGTACCTCAGTGGTCTCTGAGTTCAGTCGCAGAAAAGAAAACAGGGAAGGAAGAAAAGAAGGGAAAGGAAGGCTTATTAAGGGGGTAGGGAGGAGAAAAAGGACATGAGTCTTGAGCACTTATCAAGAGTAAAGAACCTTCTGTAATTAAAGGTTTCCAAAGAAAGCCATGGTGGAGTCTGGATATGAATAAAAATGTCAAGTCACTGTATATTAATTAACCTTTCATTTTTAACTTCATGTGCTCATTTTAGACCAGCCTTTATGGATGAGTATGAGAAGATTGAGGAAGAATTGCAAAAGCACTACGATGTTTACCTAGAAAAATTTCGAAATTTGGCTTACCTGGAACAGCAGCTTGAGGATCATCACAGGATGGAGCAGGAGAGGTTTGAAGTGAGTCTTTGGCCTGTTCTCTGCAGACTGCTCCTCCTGGCATGTTGTTTTGAGCTTGGTGATATGTCAGTTTGTAGATATCATTGTGAAAAAAAGTGTTAATCTTAGTGTTGCTCATGTGATTCTTTTGATGTTGTGTTATCAGTGTTTGGTCAGGAGTACAAACTGGAGCAACATGGACCTGTGCAGTCATGTAGCCCTGTGTTTAAAAAGGGCCTGCACTTGCTCTGCTATCACCATCTTGAAATACATCATAATTTTCAAGTGCATTTTATTTTGCACTGATCCCCACAAATTATGCAAGTGGTCTTTAGATCTAAACATTCTCAGTGCACTTGAAGATTTTCAAGCCCTTATTAATTGAACAACCCAAACTAGCTCATTGGGTGCTGCTTTATATTGGTTGATTGTGACCCAGAACTGAACAACTGTCTTATGTAGGAAAGAGTATTTTAGATATCAGCACAAGTTGATCAATGTGAAATTCAGAGCTTCAAAGCAAAGGAAAATAGAGTACACAGTGATCACTTTTTCTTTTTCTTTAATATATTTTATTTTGAGACAGGGTCTTGCTGAGTTGCTTAGGGCCTCACTAAATTGCTGAGGCTGACTTTGAACTCATGATCCTCCTGTCTCAGCCTCCCAAGCCACTGGGATTACGGGCATACATCACCACACCCCAGCCCTTTTTTAAAATTTATCTTGAGACGAGGTCTCACTAAGTTGCCCAGGCTGGAATTTGCTATCCTCCTGCCTCAGTCTCTCGAGTAGTTGGGAACACAGGTGTGTGCCACTGTGCCAGGCTACAGTCATGTTTTCATTGGACTTCACTCTTAGAAATATTCTGTTTAAGCTGAGAATAGTCAGTTAGAACTGATGTTCAAGGTGAAGTTGGTGTATAGTCTCCCTTTCTACAGTCTCCCTGATGACTTTTGGTACTAAGGGAATGCTGACCATCTTACAAGCCTGTGCACATCAGTTAGGTAAGGCAGTTTTGTTGTCTGAGATTGCTGATTGGGAGTGTGTAATACATTTTTTTTAGATTCAGCTAACTCATTGCCACCACTGCTATGTGGCAGAGGGGCAGCCATTCAGGAACAGCATAAAATGGGTACATTCTGGAGTTCAGGACGTTATAAACATTGGCTATCTGGGAAACCACAATAAAAACCCTGTGAAAATAAATTTTGACTCAGTACCACAAAAAAGTAAAATTAAATTGAAAAATTTTAATGGTCATTTTGTTTATCTGGGTTCAGAGAAGATACTGAAGAATATGCCTCAGAAGGAGAGCCCCTGGCCCACATTGCTTCTGAGGATGCCCTTACCCCTTCTTCCAGCAAGTCCTCTCCTCCCATTCTGCATTCACTCCTGCTGTGGGTTCTTATGGCACCTGTTCCCTCAATATATCTCATACCTGAATGCTGTGCTTTATTTTTTTAAAATACTTATTTTTCAATTGTAGTTGGACACAATACTTTTATTTATCTATTTTTATGTGATGCTGAGGATCGAACCCAGGGCCTCACACGTACTAGGTGAGTGCTCTACTGTTGAGCTGCAACCCCAGCCCCCACTGCTGTGCTTTATTTTTAATGTTTAGAACATCAACAACAATAATTTGAAAACTAATTTCCAAATCAAGGCCACAGTTTTTGTTTTTTTTTTTTTTTGAGATGGGGTCTTGCTTTGTTACCCAGGCTGGCCTTCCACCTGAGCCTCCCAAGAGCCGGGATTATGGGTGTATGCCACCAGGCCTGGCTTAATCAGGGCCAGGAACTAAGATTGCTGTTACCTCCTGTCTTTTCAGGTCCTGACCTGTCCATTGGCATCTCTCAAAACGAGTGGTGGAGGTGGCACAAGGCAGAAAGACAATAACGTTGGTGCCACCTTTTGTGAGCAAGAGGCGTATGCCTGTCAGTCCTAGCTGCCAGCCCACATGGCACCTGTGATGGCAGCAGTTGTATTGCTCTATATAGCAGGAGGAGTGAGAGGGCGTGGGGCCCACTACACCTCTCAGGCCCTTTCCATAGGGTTGCTGGGTGATCACAGAGAGGAAGGGCCCCTGATTTGGGGACTATAAGGGTTGCTCAGGAAAGTTTAGATCTTTCCCAGTTCTTTATCACAGACCTAGCAGAGCTCACTCCATGGTAAAGGAGAAGAGGACTGTCTACCAGAGGGTCATGGCTTCTAAGTATGGTTTTTCCTTTCCCTCAGGAAGCTGAAAATACTCTCCGCCTGATGCAGAACAAGCTAAAGGAGGAGGAAAAGCGGCTGCTCAAGAGTGGAAGTAAGGCCGAGCTCGGACAGAGCTGCTTGTTCTGCACTAGCATTTTCAGCCTTGACACATTTGCATTTACTTTCTCTAACATTAGTTTTATTTTGTAAATATTTTCTTTTAGCACTTTTTTAAAAAAAATATGGTAAGAACAATTAATATGAGATCTACCCTGTAAACTTTTTTTTTTTGGGCGGGGGAGGGGTACCAGGGTGCTTAACCACTGAACCACATCCTCAGCCCTTTTTATTTTTTTATTATGAGACAGTATCTAAGTTGCTTAGGGCCTAAGTTGCTGAGGTTGGCCTTGTATTTGGGATTCTCCTGCCTCAGCCTTCAGATGATATGGGGTTACAAGCATGTACCACCACACCAGGCTGTAAACTTTTTAATGTATATAATCTCATTGTTGATAGTAGGTACAAAAATATTTTCAGCAATTTGGGAGGCTGAGGCAGGAAGATGGCAAATTCAAGGCCAACCTACACAACTTAGACCCTGTCCCAAAATATAAAGAGTTGAGGATGTAGGTCAGTGGAGGCAGCACCCTAGGTTTCATCCCTAGCACTGCTAAGGTAAAAAGAAGAAAGGCAACTACAAACCCCATCAAAATCCACCACATTCCCTAGATATAGAGAAGTCAGGTACTGGGGGAGAGCTTTTTATTCCCACCATGGAGACTTTCCTTCTGTAGTTTCCATTTAGGTAGTGTTCAGCCTGCGAGAATCCAGAGAAGTATTTAAGAATTAATATTATTTAAGAATTTAAGAAGTATTTAAGAATTAATATCACTGCCCCTGAGCTGCTCCTCTCTCCAGCCAAGATGTGTTTTTATAAAGGAGTTTCTTCAGTGAAGAAAAGATCATTGTTATGGGGCAGACCTCTCAGAAAACGTACCAAGTCCATTTTGTCTGAATTGGAGAGTCTTTATTTAATAGCCAGCCAGCTGGTGACTACTCCCCACAAAACCCATAAGTGTCTCTGTAAGGAACAGCCTCGAGCCTGAGTATTTCAGGGTCTTTATAGGCAAAAACTGCAAAAACCACATCCGGGTTGATGTAGCTACAAGCAAGCAGGGGTATAGAAGCTGAATTGAGCAGTTAGTGAAATAATGCAATGGGTACATTGGAATTTCCCACAGATGTCCAGGCTGGCATAGAAGCAAGCAAGCAGAAGAGAAGTGGGTTCAGATGACCCTAGCTGAGTACAAGTTAGAGAATGGTTACTAACATCTAGACAATCAATCTCTTAACAGGGTACATTCCCAAGAAAAATGGGAGTCAAAGAGAGAACAGTTTTACTTTGTGTAAGAATTGGCATTTTGTGTTATCAAACATGCTGTGCCAAGCAACTATTGATAGGTACAGAGGCAGAGTGTTCCCATGGGAGAAGTATTTTATACGACATGGAGTCTCAGTGTAAAATGGAGTCTGTTTGGTCATTGCCCATATAGCCTGGCCCATAACAGCATCATGCACACCAGCTCACATTGCCAGTCATCACGTCACCAGCTTTCTCAAGACAGCCCACTCTGCCACTCCTGGCCTGACTCCTCCTTCCTCTGGTCTTGTTTAGCTGTCTTTTCAGTGGGCTCCTCTTCTTACTTCTCCTCATCTTCGTATGATCAGGGAGCTGGAGTTGGGGTAATGGCCTAACACTGAACAGAGAGCGTTTTTTCCTCTCAGTGAACCAAGAATTTCACCTTCCTTGTTAGGTGGCTACTCATTTTTTAAAATTTCAGACTGTTAGTGTTTCTAACTAATACATGTGACCCACTTTTTTCTTGCCATGGAAATTGCTTAAAACAAATGCGGCACATTATTGTCTGCATTAACTCTGCACTAAGTTTACACAAGTGGATCCAGGGAGTCTCATAAAATCTAATGCATCCAGAGAAAGGATAGGAAGGGCAGAAAATTTTTGTGCATGACCCTTACTAGACAAAAGCTGTTCAGTTGTAATGATGGAGTTGCTCTTTTATTCTGCCTGCTTGTGTCCCACCAGGTAATGATGACTCAGACATAGACATCCAGGAGGATGATGAATCCGACAGTGAGTTGGAGGAACGGCGGCTGTCCAAGCCACGGACGGCCATGGAGGTGCTCATGCAAGGTAGCATGGCTTCTTTCACGTGTGCCACTTCCTGGGTCTGTTTCACAGAACACAATGGCCAGGATTGGATCAGGGCTGCTTAATATTAAGGTACACAGTGGACCATGAATGGTCCCTGGAAGCAGTTTCTGCCCCAGATTTGTTCTTCTCTGTTGTCTGTCAGAATCTGGCTCTTAAACTGCTCAGTGGTCATGGTTGCTTCTAACACTTTTACCTGCAGTCCTGAGAGCAGATGATTCCTATTTATAGCCTGGCATTTCTCACAGAGGCCATGGGAAACACACTGCCTCTGCCATTGAGCTCAATTCTTCCCATGTTCAGTCCTAAATTGCTCTTAGTGCAATTGCACCCATTATAGTTAGTAAGTTAATGCAATGAGAAGGGATCACATGACCACCTCAGCCTTTAAAAATGTTCTTCTGTTTTCTGCCTTCTAATTGCAAAGATCCAAGCAACAGGATTTTTGATGCAGATGGGATGCTCCCCTGGGGTCTTCCTCATGTCCCATTCCCACCATAGAGGGGTCACAGCTAGTGGCTGGGGTTCGTGTCTTTACAAATTGCCTTTCTGTGTCTACACATACACATACAAGCTTGTACGTACATATACACACATAGAATCAAATGTGGGTGCAGAGATCACCTCAAAAATTCTTTGTCCTAAATGGGACCAGACCTTATGTATGATTCTGCAAGTTGCCTTTGTTTTTAAGATTAAATACATTGTGACTCTCCCGACTCTCCCCATGTCTTCATTTTTTTTAATGACTGCATCATATTCTGTAGTATGACTACACTCCTAATTAATTTGGGCATACCCTGTCACTTACTTGACACTTATTTCTACTCTTTCTTATGTATACTTTTTTCTGCAAGTATTTCTTCAGGCTGCATCATGAAAAAATGGAATTCTTAGGCCAAAGGTTCTGTAAACTATATATATATATATATAAAATTTATTTATTTATTTATTTATTTATTTTAGGTGGTCACAAACCTTTATCTGTTTTTATGTAGTGCTGAGGATGGAACCCAGTGCCTCACTCATGCTAGGCAAGTGCTCTACCACTAAGCCACAACCACAGCCCCATCTATAAACTAATTTTGATAAATGTTACTAAATTGACCTGTATTTGCCTTTAAATACATTTCTTATCTACCACCACTTAATGTTTGGAGTACAGTTGCATTTTTATACCTAGTAAATTTAAGGGTGAATCATTGTCCTTTCATCATTTTACAATTAACTTTGGTTGTCAGCTGCTTTCTCTTATTCTTAGCCTATCTCTTTCATTTATTATTTCATTATATATTATATTATTTCATAAGATAATTTAAAAAAAAAAAAAAAGCATTTTGGCTTAAGTAGAGATTAGAGATTATGACTCTCACTTGATGGATAGGAGCCAGGGCTGTAAAAAGGCATGTGTAAAGCATTGGTTCTCCTAAATTCTGTTGACCACTTTACCTGCAGAGTAAAATCACAGAGTTCAGTTCTAGAAGCTAAAAAAGGGCTTTGAGAAAGATTTTGCATTTTGTCTGTAAATAGTGCTCAGTCATCTTAGCCTGTCCCAAGTATGCTCCCAATGCACTGCCCAAGCTGCCTTTCACGTGGACCTGGCTAGGGGTCATGCTTGCTCCTTTCCCTTGCCCCACCTCCTGGTAAAGGACAGTCCCTGAGTTTTTGCAGGTGTCACATCTAAACACTGTTGACTTCTGAAGAGAATCTCTGAGATAATAATGATGTTTGAAAGATGAATTACTAATTGTAGTGCTTAACTTTTTTTTTAAACTTTTTCATTTCAAAGCTCAGACCTAGATCCAAATAGAGTGGCATTGGTCCTTAAAGGAAGATATATTTCAACAGCTAGCATGCCAGTTCCACTGAATGTAAACTAATAATGGAATTCAGTAATTTTCCTAAAACACTCAGGGTGCTTTTTTAAAATTTTATTTTAATTCATGATTAATGGTTATTTTGTGTTTTGTGCTGCTGGGATTGAAGCCAAGGCCTTGAACATGCTAGGCAAGTGCTCTATTGATGAACTACACCCCCGGCCTTCCTGTTTTGTTTTTTATATACAGACACATACACACACACTGTATACATATATATATGTATACAGACACACACACACACATTTTTATTTATATATATATATATATATATACACACACACACACACACACACACACACACACACACTCTTGTGTGCCTGGTTATATATTTTTTGTTGTTGTTACTAGGGATTGAACCCATAGCACTTTACCACTAGTTACATCCCATCACTAGCTTTTTATTTTTTTAATTTTTTTTTTTAGTTGTAGATGGACAAAATACCTTTATTTTATTTATATATATTTTATGCAGTGCTGAGGATCAAACCCAGTGGATCACACATGCTAGGCAAGAGCTCTACCACTGAGCTACAGCACCAGCCCCTGTTTTTTTTATTTTTTAATTTGAGACAGGGTCTCACTAAGTTGCTGAGACTGGCTTTGAAATTGCAATCCTCCTGCCTCAGCCTTTCAACTCACTGGGATTACTCATGTTTATATTTTATTGCCTTTCTTGTTTCCTTCAAAGTAGAAGTATGGGGTATCCATTACAGTTTACTGACAGTTCTGGTCAGTTGGACGCTGATTAAATGAGTTTTTAGTGTGCTTCTTTTTCTCAGTTTTCTAAGGGAGAACAAATTCTGGATGCCATTTCCTGCCTTACTTGCCAAAGTTTCATGTTTCCTGCATGCCTTTGTTGTTCCAGGAAGACCGGGCAAACGCGTCGTGGGCACAATGCAAGGTGGAGACTCTGATGACGATGTGAGTCCCAACCAACTCCCTGCATCCTGCCCCCCAAGCAGTTCTGTACTTTCTGGTCTTGGGCTGTCCTCAGAGACTAGTTTAGCTCAGGAAGCTGCTGGCAGCGAGGGGGCTGTCTGTTCCCAGTCAGTATATTGCTGATTGGGGGCAGAGTTTGGCCTACTAAGGGGCTAAGCTCCTCTTTGCTTGTTGATAGCTCATTTCTCATTTCACACAGTTTGCTTGCCCTATTTTTTTCGCCTTCTTACTGTTCTTTCCATTCTCGCTTTCCAAAGATGGAAGCAGCACCAGCTCTCTTAGGTAAATGCAAGACTCCCAGCTCCAGGAAGCAGGTTGGTTTTCTTTTTTGCCTCGTCTGTTTGTTGGTGTATGTCAGCGCATTCAGCCAGCAGAGCCTCTCCTAGGGACAATGCTTCCTCTCTGCTGGCCAAGAAGCCACTCAGAACAGACCCCACAGTGAGAGGCAGAGAGGCCTTAAGTTCCCTGGGCTCAGTAGGAAGGGAAAGTGCCAAGGCCAGACATGGGAAAGGTTGTAGCTAGGAGTCAGCAGGCCCCTGAAATCAAGGGACAGTGCTGTAGCCAAGACCAGCCCTGTCTTCAGCTCCCTTCTGGGTAAGGAACATTGTAAAAATGCTCTCTTTAGACCAGGGCTCAGGCCGGGCAAGAGCTAAGACATCACCTTAGGCTTTACTGGGTTGATAACTGACTGGGGAAATTAACTAGAAGGGGAAAGCAGAGGAGGGTCCTAGAGGTATCAAGTCATTATGGATGCCCTACCATCACCCTGGGCCTTCACCCTGTGAGAGCCCCTAGTAATGCTGCTTGGCCCACATGGCAAAGGTGTCAGAACTGACTTGGACCCCAGACCAGCTCTGTTGCGAAATCCACCTGTATCTGGGCACAGCACTGATGGCCATTCAGAGACAGAAGCAGAGGCTTATGCCTCTGTACAAAGATTCATTTGTTGGGCTGGGGTTGTGGCTCAGCGGTAGAGCACTCGCCTAGTACTTGCGAGGCCCTGGGTTTGATCCTCAGCACCACATAAAAATAAATAAACAAAATAAAGGTATTGTGTACAATTAAAAAATAAATATAAAAAAATAATTTAAAAAAAGATTCATTTGTTAAGTACCTGCAGTGTGCACTGTTAAAACATTCATGGGAGGAAAGCCATTGCTCAGGTGTGCCAGGCAGGATGCACATGGAGGATTAGGTCTTGATTTCCTAGGAAGCAGTCTGTAAAGAAACAGGGAAAGTACCTCAAAAATAACTTTTAACAGGTAGGGCACAGAGGGTGAGGTAGCTTCCATCCATCAGTCCTACATACCTGAGTCTGAAACTGAGTCTGACTTGGGAGCCAGTAGTGCCAAGAAGGCAGGGGATCCTGGTCTCTGTTAGATTTGCTTGTGTCCTTTTCAGAATGAAATTTCAGTTATAGCTCAGGTCTTTCCCTGCCTTGTCACTTGTCATACAGCCCCCAAGCATGGGCTTGGTCCTTCAAGTCAATGCTCAGCCACTCAACAGCCATATTTTAGGTGCCTGTCATGTGCCAGGTACTGTTGTGGGCCCTGGGGGATATAGCAGGGGATACATGCCTTAGGACGTACATTCCAGTGATAGAAGTCAAACAGATATACCACAGTCATAGGTAAATAAACAAAATAAAGGTATTGTATACAACTAAAAAATAAATATAAAAAAAATAATTTTAAAAAAATTCATTTGTTAAGTACCTGCAGTATGCACTGTTAAAACATTCATGGGAGAAAGCCTTTGTTCAGGTGTGCCAGGCAGGATGCACAGGGAGATCAAAGCAAGTTCTGGAGATGGAGTGACAGAGACAAGGTGGGAGGATGTTCCCCCATGGTCAGGGAAGGCCTCTGATGCAGTGACATTGGAGCAGAGGCCTTAATGAAAGGAGGCGATGAACTGCATGGGAGTGGCATGTGGGCCTAGGGAGCATGGCCGTGGAATGTGATGGATGGAGGGAACTAGCTAGGAGCTGAAAGAGGTAGCAGGGGTCATGAGCTTCACAGATGCCATGAGAACCCAGTCTTTTCCCTGAGTGGGACCAGCAAACACTACAGCCCCAGAGAGCCAGGAGTTAGCTCATCCATGAGAAAAACCGGTGAGGAGGTGAGCATGGTTTTGCAGGTCAGAGGTGACAGTGGCTCAGCCTCAGGGAGTGGCAGTGGAGGTACTTAAAGGAGGTCAGGTTCTAGATGTTTCTGAGGGGGAGCCATCGTGTTTTGTTAGTGGGTTGGACATAGGTGCTGAAGAGAGAGGAAGCCGCCTCGGTTGTGGTTGAGTCAACTAAGTGCAGGGTTTTTTGTTTTTTGTTTTCCTGAGATAGGGCTGTTGAGGAGGAGCTTGGAGGGCAGATCAAGAGTTTGGTTGTGGATGTTCTAAGGGTAAGCTGCCTATTAGACACCCATGTGTCAGTGTGGAATAGCCAGTTGAAATTCAGGTCTGTTCAGGAATAGGTCTAGCTGGAGATGGAGTTGGGGAGCCACCCATATGTAGATGGTATTGAAGCCAGGATAGCAGATAAATTTGCTTAGCAGGGGAGCAGGAAGAAAAGAAAGGAAGCAAAGAGGGTAAGGCAAGGGAGACAGAGTAAATGGCACTAGAGCTGGGGGAAGAGGCCAGAGGAGTGGGTTTCAAGGAAGGAGTGGTGATCCTCTGTCAGATGGAGCCCATAAGTCAAGCAAGGTGAGCACTGTGAATCCGTTGAGTTGGAATCCATTGATGAGAGCAGGGTACGGTTTCTGAGAGCCTCATTAGCCTGTCCATGAGAGAGGAATGAGTGGGATAGTGAGCTCAGCAACTCTCCTAAAGAGTTCAGCCAAGAGGAGGGTGGAGTAACATGAGAGGATGGTAGTGTAAGGTTTCTGTCTTTTTGTTTTTCTTTAAGAAGAAAATTATTGTGTGTGTGTGTATCCGCTTTTAAAGTTGGCCTGAGTTGGTCTCCCTGGGTCCAGATGATGGAGGTGCAGGTGTGCCTTTCACTTTGCTCTTTGCACCCATTTTCTGTGTTGCTTTCCATCACTAGCAGGAAGGAACCAAAACAAGCCTTCCTTCCCTTCCTCCTTGCTATCCATTGGATCTTTGGTGCCCCAGGAGCCAAGCAGTGTCCAGGACTCTTAGTGTGCAGACAGGGGTGCTTTGTGACCAGAGGTGAGCCAACCCCTGCAGCACCAAGCTCAGCTGCATATTGTGTTCAGGTTGCTGGTAGGATGAGGAACCTCGTGGTGTCTCCCAGCCGGCAGTGTCTGCTGAGGCCCCGATGCCTGACTGCAGCACTGCCCTGCTCCTCCGCTGTGTCAGCTGTTGCTGGTTACTGTGCTGTTAATCCTGGTGCTACAGTGAACAGTGAGGCAGGGTCTCTCAGGACAAGGTGGGCTCCCCAGTTGCATTTGTTGCCTTTTTCCTATAGGAAGACTCGGAGGACAGTGAAATTGACATGGAAGATGATGAAGAAGATGACGATGATTTGGAAGATGAGAGCATTGCTCTCTCACCAGCAAAGCCCAATCGAAGGGTTCGGAAACCTGAGCCCCTGGATGAGAGTGACAATGACTTCTGACCCTCTTGCCAAGGGACCCAGGCAGATTAAAAGCCTCAGATTTGTAGGTAAATGGGAAATTAGATGGCAAGGAAGTTAACGTGTATTTTGTTCATTACGCCATCTTGGCTCATTGTTAAGAAGCATTACTTCGGGCTGGGGATGTGGCTCAAGCGGTAGCGTGCTCGCCTGGCATGCATGCGGCCCGGGTTCGATTCTCAGCACCACATACAAACAAAGATGTTGTGTCCGCCCATAACTAAAAAATTAAAAAAAAAAAAAAAAAGAAGCATTACTTCTTTCTGCTTTATCATCTTGTATTTGTATTCCACAAAGTCTAATCAACAACTGAAGCAAACCCCAAAGATGTTTTTTCTTTTGCCTTCTTTGTTTCCTAAACCTTGGGAAATGCATGTGTTCTTAGTAGTTCAAACCCACAGGACAAAACCGGGCTGATAGTGTGTAAGTCTTGGCTGCTGCTGTTATTACACATTCCTCTCAGAACCCAGGAGATCTTGGGTTGGAATTTGGCACAATACTTGTTTTAGGAGTTACAGGGGAACATCTGGCTTGTTAATCACTTGCATAGTTTAGAACATTTACTATATATCAGCTTTTAATTCTTGCCTTTATTTTTTTCTTCTCATAATTTCTTACTCTATCACTGAGCTACATCTCCAGCCTTTTTAATTTTTTTATTTTTGAAGCAGGTTCTTGCTAAGCTACTAAGGATGCTGACATTCCCCTGGGAGTCAGATCCATCTCAGATCAAAATCCCCTCTGTTTCCCCAGTTAAATTTGGGAACCGCAGACCTGGGCTACCCCTTCAGAGATTCCAAACTCCTGCCACAGTGGCGGTTGGGACTCCACTCTCCTTCCTTGGTCTTGTCTAAAGTGTGGCAAGACATTTATCCATAATATAGGGACAAAGACAGTTTCTCTGAATCTCCCAACCCACATGTCTCTTTAGGAGAAGGAGTCAATTAAGGAAAAATTGCCAATATACATTCATGTTTCTCATTTAAAAAAAAAAACAACCCAGAATCAATGGGCATGGTGGCACACACCTGTAATCCCAGTGACTCCCAAGGACCAGGAGGATTATAAATTCACAGACAGCCTCAGCACCTTAGTGAGATCCTGTCTCAAAAAAGAAAAAAGGCTGGGAATGTAGCTCAGTGGTAGAGTGCTCCTAGATTCAATCCTCAATTTAAAATAATAATAATTAGTTAATTAATTAAGAAAATAAACCAGAATTAAGTGGAGTAGCACTAGAATTTCCCTGTTTGTGAAATAAAAAATGACAGGTGGAGTTTGTTTTTTGCTTTATGGTTGTGGATTTGTTTGTTTGTTTGTTTTTGTATTGGGGATTGAACCCAGGGATACCTTGCCATTAAACTAAACTTCAACCTTTTTTATTTATTTTGAGACAGGGTCTCACTAAATTGTGAAGGACCTTGGTGAATTGCCCAGGCTGGCCTTGAACTTGCAATTCTCCTGCCTCAGCCTCCCAAGATGCTGGGATTACAAGTGTGTGCCACTGTGCCACGGCAGAGTTAGCTTAATATGAAAATCATGGAACAGCTTTCATATATTTTATAATCATAAAGTTAAGATTTCTAAAGTTATTTATCCTGTAATACAATGCATTTAATATCATATTTTTGTATTATTTTTACTTGAAAGTATTATTATTTTGTTTATATATTCAAGAAAGTTTCACAGGTTAATATGATACATGTAAGTTTTAGGATACTATGTAACAAATATTTTTGTCATCTTTGCTCTTTTTTCCTCTCTTCCTAAATTTTATGTATCTTTCATAAAAAACACTTAGCATTAAGCTAATTTACCTTAATTTGAAATGTTCTGCATTAGCTTGAAGAGGAAATGGGTGGGCTGGGAGCCTGGTGGCTGCTCAGACCCCATGGCTTCTGAGAGGCAGAAGAGTCACTTGTTTTCCAAAATGTCACAGATTTGGCTTACCTGATGACCTGACTTATGTCAGGAAAATTCTGTTTTCCTTCTGGGATATTTCCTTATAATGGGCTTTTTTTGACCCCACATTTTTTATTGGTGCATTGTAGTTGTATGTATGGGATTTGTTGTTACATATTCATACATGCACACAGTATAACAATATAATTTGGCCAGTATCACTCCCCAGCACTTCCCTGGGCTTTTAATACAGATGCAAGCAGCAGCTGCAAAGGGCAGTTTGTAGTTTCACCTCTTCCATGTCATCCTTCATCAGTCGGTTCGCTGACTTCATGCAGAGCCTCACCATGGTGCAACACCACACTGCATGAGCAGGTTCTATAACAAAGAGAACTGCATGTGTTGATCCTTGTCATTAAGTGTTTCAGTCACTGTGACAGATCCTGGAGTCAGAGATGTACAAGTATCTTGTGGCCTGGTGCTTTGAGCATACCTCAGGCCCTGAAAAAAATGGTGAGATTAGGTCAATGAAAAATTAGCATTTTGGTCATTGCTGGCAATGTTTTTTACTATATGATTAAAGGACCTCTTAAAATGTTTAAAATATGTGCATTTGCAGAAAATAGAAAGAAATTTTCAAGTCCTCTATTTGATTTTACTTTTTATTGGTGGTAGCCATTAAGAACAAAATCGGGGCTGGGAATGTAACTCAGTGGTAGGGCACTTGCCAAGATGTTTGAGGCCCTGGGTTTGATCCCAGTACCATGCAAAAACAAAAAACATAAGCAGGGACTCCCAATGGGAAATGCAAAGAACTGTTTCCATTTTATCTGGGACATTAAGAAATATGAGATTTCTTTCATTATCATTTTAAATTAATCGATGTCAAATATTTGAAAGAAGGGTGTGCCCATTTAGGTTAGCAGCACTCAAGGTAAATATCACAGCTGTTAAAGGGACCCAAGGGCCTCTCAGGTGCTAGGATCCAGGACTTATTGAATTAGAAAGGAGCCAAAGCTTCTACCTCTTACCTAAAACAGAAATCCATTCTCTGGGTATATGAATTAATTCTCTTCTCTACTATTTCTGATGGGGTCTGTGTGGGCCAGCTGGCTTTGGTGTATCTGTGATCACACACTGAACCCTAGCTGTTTCAGATGGCTTGAGAAGAGGGTGTGGTCTGCTTAAAGAGTGAAAGGAGGAGGACTGGTACAAAATGTAATCAGTGACCCTGTCAGTTGGGCCAGTTTGTGGTTAAAGGAATGGCACATTTAAATGATTCAGAGGGAATATTTGTTTTCTAAGGATGTGAACATGTAACACAGAGGAAAGAGTAGTAATAATGTAGCAGTTTCAGGAACGCAATACATGGTCACATGGACTCTGTCCAGCTTTTTGGCCTTGGGATCATTTTGCTATGGATGAGCTTTCTCGGTCCTTGTTTCCTCTATGCACCAAACATTTTTTAGCACTTACTGTTTTCAGCTACTTTGCTAACACTGGAGAATTCAAATATAATTAAGTCTTAGCATCTGACAACCTAGAAAGAAAAAGGATTTAATATTATAATGTAGTATGTTACATGCATGTTAAGAATATTATATACTGTCATGGGAATCCACAGTAAGGAGCAACTATCCTTGCCTGGAAGAGTTGACACAAGATTTCTGTGGATGTCAGATTTGGACTGCATCTTGAAAGCTGAGTAAGTCTCCATCAGACAGACAAGTCAAATGTGGCATCATAGTGAGCCTGAATGTACAAAGGCACAGAGTGGTCAAAAGGCACAGCCTTTCTACAGAGTGATAAGTATTACATTAAGGCTGAAGAGTAGAGCATATGGTGAGGGAGTATCCAAAGGAACTACTCTGTCATGCTAAGGAATAGGTTGTGTTTTGTTCTGTAGGCAGATGGCAACCTGCAGAGACTAGATCTTTCCCCCCCAAAAAAATCACTCTGGCAAAAACTAGAACAGAAGACAGCAAGATGGTTAGCAAGCTCTTGGTGATGGCCTCAAGAACTAGGTTCATTTTTCAGAAGGGACCTCAGGAGAACGGACAGGCTTTGAAGACTGTTATCTAGGAAGGGCTGGTGAAGAGGAATGATTGAAGGTGAAGGGGAGTTTTGTTTTGGATGCTTGTTACCTGAGAGATACAGGAAGAATAGCAGGTAAGGAAGGTACATATGGGTGGTAATAGCATATAATCACTTATGCAAATGGGAAACTTCCAGTTAAACATGATGGACAGAATACATTAATTTACCTCTGTCTTCCTAAAATTCCACTAGAATTTTATATGAGAGAAAAAGAAAAATTTCAAAGGAGGCAAGGTTAACAAGAACCAGAATGGAGTGGATGAGAACATGAAAAACAAGTGTTAGAGCTGAGCTGTGACCCAAGGGTCACCTCAAACAAAACTTCCAGAGATTAAAAAAGCCTGAGATGAGAATGTGTGAGATGCAATTAACAGCAGGTGACATGCTGACCCTGAAAACACAGCAGTAGAAACTGCCCAAAATTGAAAATGGGAAAAGACAAAAAAAAAAAAAAAAAAAAAAAAACTTTTTCTATTATCAGTGTATTGCCTCAACTCCATATTTACCTTTTCAGCCTGCTCTGTGGTGATGTAATAGAGCCAGACTTTGTAAATGTTTCTCCTTTGCAGCCAGTATGCCATAAAGCCTTATCGGTGGGGTGCTGGGGAGGCTTGGGTGGAAAAAGGGGTTTGCCTTCTAATTTTAAGTTAGGCTTGCTTCAAGTCCCTAGAGGGGCACCCTTTTATTCTCCACAGCTTTGGCCTTTCCGACTTCTCCAGTGCTCAGCTTCTGCAGGGAGTAGCTTTCTCCAGCATTTGGTTGCTACCTTCTTATCTATTCAGCTGAGCTCTCAATTGAGGTAAAAACAGTGCAAACAAGAGGCAATAGAGCAATCTCTTAAAAGTACTGAAAGAAAAAACGGTCACGTAGAATTCTGTACCCAACAAAAATGTATCTCTAATGTAAGACAATGTTCACGTCTTCAATTTCCAAATAATGTTCTTTATAGAGAATTTTTTTCCTGCAGATCCAATCAAAGATTTTGCATTAACATTTGTTAGGCCTCTTTAATCTCTTGTTTAAAATAATCTCCAGCCTTTTGTGTTTACCATAACAGTGATATTTTTTAAGAGGTTGGGCTGCTTTTGCAAAATGGCCCCTCAGTTTGGATTTTGTACCATCATTCCTTCATGATTAGGTTCAGATGAACATTTTTGGCAAGAACGCTACATAAGCTGTTATGTCCTAAAGGCAGTGCATCAGGGAATGTGCTGGCCATTTGTCCCTTGATTGTTAAGGTAGCATATGTCAGATTTCAAGTTCCTAAGGCACCTCTCCCCCTTTATAAATAGCAGCATTGCCTCTCAGGGTCAACATCCATGACGACTCTGGATGCCCTTGCTTTTTTTTTGGTATGAGGGATTAGACTTAGCTACTGAGCCATATCCCTAGCCCTTTTATTTTTTTATTTTGAGACAAGATCTCACTAAATTTTGCATAGGGCCTTGCTAAATTGCTGAGGCTGGTCTTGAACTTACAGTCCTCCTGCCTCAGCTTCCGAAGTTGCTGGGATTACAACACTGTACCTGGCTGGATACCTGTATTTTAAAAATAAATAAATAAATAAACTTTTTAAAAAATATCTTTATTGTTTAGTTGTAGATGGGCAATACCTTTATTTATCTTTATGTGGTGCTGAGGCTCAAACCCAGTGCCTCACACATGCTAGGTGAGTGCTCTACCACTGAGCCACAGTGGATACCTATTTTTAAATAAATATTTTGAATGGCAGTTACATCTTCTCACAATTATAAGTGATAATCACTTAATGGTCTTCATAAACATTTTTCTTGGTTGGTTAGTTTTTGAGTGCTATGATGTTTGTTTGGATTTTCCCTTTTCAATCCAGACAGATAGCTATGGAATTCTGCCGCATGGAAGCTCAGCTTGCTTATCTCTGTAGGGAAGCCGTACCCACAGGAGAGGCTTTGGAAGCCTAACACAGGATAACAACATCAAGGAACCAGCATTGACTAACAAGTGTGCCAGACTTCAGATAATGTGGCAGACATCATCCTTGTCCAAGAGATCTTACGTAGAGTGAATCAAAACTGGCAGAACCCTTGGAGACTTTTGTCTCCATCTCCAAAATCTTAGAATTAAATTCTTCATTTATCTTCACAAATTTCCTTTAATTTTTCTATGTCTATAAGGATCACTCAAAAGTCTTTCCTTCTTAAGAAAGGGAAGAAAGGTCCCCACTGTCACCCCTGCCAAACTTATGTCCTTCATGGACTTGAAGATGGCAACTCATTCCAGAGAAAGGGATGATTTTTTTCATCAGATGAAGGGGAAAAAAGGGTGTAATTTTGTGGGGGCGGGGGGTGTTAGTACTGGGAATTAAACCCTGGGCTTCATACTTCTAAGTAAGTGCTCTACCACCAAGCTACCTCTCCATCCCTTTTTAAATTTTATTGTGAGTCAGAGTCTTGCTGACTTGCCCAGGCTGGCCTCAAACTTGCCATCCTCCTTCCTTAGCCTCCCAATTAGCTGGGATTACAAGATTATACTACTGTACCCAGCTAAATTTGTTCAAAGTTGGAACTTTTAAATACTTTGGATATAAATAACGTGGAACCAACTCCCTACATTGATGAACTTTGAGACTTTTGTCCTCAAGTCCCTTGGTAGCAGCTCCTTCTCTCTGCCATTGCAGAATTTCCATCCACCATCGTCAGGACTTGCCCTGGACTAGGAAAAGGTGCCTGAGACCTTTTTTCCTCTGTGCAGGAGACCAGCTCTTGTACTGGGTCAGCAGCATTCCCAGAATGCAGGATTGTGACCAGAGATCACTTTCTGTTCAGAAGCTTTCATTCTCTGGAATCTGTCCATCCTCTCCACCAGTGACTGGCTTTGCTCACATCTTCACAGTGCATGAGGGAGCTTTGGTCTTGATAGCTTCTGAGATCATCCTGGCACCAGAGTCCCCAACTTGATTTCCCTGGAGACTAGAATAGAGAAGGGTTAGGACAGGGCTCAGCACCCACCCGTTCCCTTGAGTAGAGCAGTGGTCACCATAGCAACTGAGGAACCTTTGTGCTTCCACAGTCCCTCCCACAGATGAGTCTGTAGCTGGCTCCTCCTCAGAATGCATTCCCCTGTGGAGCTGCTGGGCGGCCTGGGCACTGGTTCCCAGAATTGAGCTAAAGGCAGGGCCTGACCTGGGATCAGTTCTGAAGGTGGGGCAAAAGTGGAAAGAGCCAGTGCTAGTGAAGCTACTCACTTGATGTGCTGCAGCCCATGGTTCCCAGACAGAGCACTGGCAATGCATATGGCCCCATCCATCCCTAAGGAGTTCTCTTGAAGACTAGGCAGAGAAAAGATGGAGTCACTACAGTGAGTCATCAGGACCAGAGAAATGCCTAAGGAGACATTACCTTATTGGGGGCAGGGAGGACAAGCAGTTCTGGGTTTGACTTGTTTGTAGGTGCCACAACTGTGAGATGGCATTTGACCATGATGGTGTCTGTCAGCAGTCAGGTTGCCCCACCCAAGACCCTAAGTGCAGATTTTAAGTGATTTCTGACTTAAGCAGAAGGAACAAAGCCACCAACAAAGGATATGGACTTTAATAGAGGAGTAGCTAGAGGAAATCAGGAGCATTTTAGCTCACAGGGAAGATCCAGCACAGCAGTATGCTGCTCCAGGACACAGGCAGGTTTGACAGCCACTCACTTAAGCCTTCGGAGACTGGAGTTAATCTTCAGTGAGCTGGCCAAGGCCTTCGCTCCTGCCACTCCAATGGCATTTCCTCGTAAGCTGTCAGGAAAAACAGGACACCTAAGGTACAGGGACAGGCTGAGAAGTGACAATGGCACCTCTCCAGGTGGATGTGGGGTTACTTGGACTTCGGCAATCACTGGAGGTGAGGGTTGCGCCTTCCTCACTTTTAGGCACTAGAACCAGGCTGCGCTCTAGGGAGCAGGACACACGAAGGGGGTTGAGGCCAGCCCAGGCTTGGGTGCTTTGTTGGAGTCCTTTCCTTTTCCATTTCCAAGAAAGGCTGGGCTGAGATGGGCAATGCAGCACTCCATCCAGCAAGTGACCAGTGCACTTAGCCTCACAGGGAACCATAAGAGCAGGGATGACCTGGACACACCCAAGAGCTTCATGGTGCTTAAGCTCCCTCACCAGGGGTTGGACCTTCTCAGAGACCAGAATCCATTGCCACTGCTACCACGGAGACCTAAACAGGGGCTCCACACATGTTTAGCCTGGGCAAGGCCAACCCAAAGAGCAGGACAAACTAGTGACTCCAGGAAAAAGGCAGGGAGTGGGAATAGAGACGCTGGGGTACACATGACCTGAAATACTGAAGATCATCTGTGAGTTTCCATGTCAATTGGTATCCACTATGAATCCATAGCTTGATTTCTTTGAGCAAAAGACTTGCCGGAGACAGGAATACTCACTCAAGAATCTCCAGCGTTCTGTTCACAGCCAGGGCTTCCCCCAGCGCCTGGGCCCCTGGTGCACCAATGGAGGCCACCTGGAGGCTACAAGAGGAGGGGCAATCAGTGCAAGCAGGCAAGGCCTCCCTCCAAAAGGTCCACCCTTCACGGGGAGTAGAAGTGGAGAAACAGCATTGCAGATTGTTGGTCTGTGACCTGTCCAGAGAATACTACTGCGTCTCCCACCTACACCCTTATGCCTGAGACGGAGGTCTGGACACAGGGTGCAGAAAGCAGAAGCAATCTCCTGGATTTACTGGAGGAGGACACATGGTACCCCTAATTCATGCCTCTAGGTGTTTGATTTCCCAGTTACTGATAATCAAACACACCTTTCTTGACTGTAAACAAAGATGGCGGGCAGCATGAGAGGATAGTGAAGGAGCTGGGCTCCTGGGCTCCTGGCACCACAGGGACTTACTAGAGAGCAGTGAGGGCTGTGTTTGCCTTTAGCGCACTGGCCACCGCAGAAGCTCCCTCATCCCCAATGGCGTTCTCCTGTAAGCTGAACAGAGTGACCTCTTCAGGCACAGAGGGATGGGCCAGCACTGTAGCAAGGACCTGCTGTGTTTGGGCCTTCCAGATTCAATTCAGACCACACACCAGCCACGAACAAACCATCAGAGTCCAGGAAAGAACACATGGGAATTGCTGATAACAAGGGTTCGGGACCAAAAGGGGAATGCTTTTCAAAGCCAACCAGAAACTAACTCAAAGCTCTCAATCTCCAGACCATTCTTTCTGATTAGGGTTTTATAACCACCATTCTTCAAAATTCAAGGAAAATAGCAGGCACTGTCACGATAAATGACTTGAGTTTAGGTCAAGTGGATATGGCATGTAAAGTGATCAGTCTGCATTCATTATATTTGAGCATGCCCTGTGTGCTGGATATGTGCAAAGCAGGAAAGGCAGTTCTACCCTGTTGGAACTCAGATTGGAATTTGCAATTAAATTAGTAGTTTAGCTAAGTACAGCTGCAGGGAAGGCCAATGGAGTCTCCTATCCCAGTGTGGTACCCCAGAGACAGATCTGAACCAACACAGGTAATAAGGGGTGGGGAGGGCCTGGCACCTCTGAGGAGCCCAGGGAAATTGAGCTGAGTTCCTGGAGTGGTGAGAAACAAAAGACTGGGGAGAGCTGAGGTTGTGGCTCAGAGGTAGAGTGCTTGCCTAGGACAGGTGAGGCAGGTGAGGTCCTGAGTTCGATCCTCAGCACCACATTAAAAAAATAAATAACAAGTAAATAAAGGTTAAATTAAAAAAAAAAAAAAAAAAGACTGGGGAGTGTGAAGGAAATAGATCTTTCCAGGCCTCGTAAGCCATGCTGCAGGGTAACACTTCACTGCAGGCACTGGACAGCACTGAAGGATCTCACCCAGGTGGGGACACTGTTCAGCAGCCTGAGGGGATGGCCTGGATGTGGAGGCTGCCAGGGAAGCAGGTGAGTAGGGATGTGGCCTGGATGCTGGCAGTGGAGGGAAACGGGGGGGAGGGACACCACGAGGGAGAATGGACAGGACTTGGAGATGAGCTGGAAATGGAGGAAGGAGCAAGTGTGGTGCTCTGGCTTGCACAGTAGCTTGTCCCAGGAGCCAGATGGGAAACCAAAAAGGCTTGTGGGAAAGAATGCAGCATCCTGCTCTACCTGTGGGACACTGAGGGGACAGGCCAAGGTGTGAATTCCACAGGACTTAAGAGAGAGCTGGAATGTTGATGTGGAGGTCATTGGAATTCTCAAGGCAGTGGGAGCCTTAGGAGAGGAGGCAAACTCAGAAAAGGAATGTCATTACAAGGGCCTGGGCCAGAACCCCAAAGAGCCCCAGAATCAGAGTGGAACAGAAGAGAAGATTGAGGAGGACCATCCAGAGAGAGAGTATCCTGGAGGCTGAGGGAGAATTGTCAGGGCGGAAGCAGATGGGGCTCAAAAAAAGTCACAAAAGATCACATGTTGTATGATTGGATTTATGTGGAATGATGAAACGTCTAGATTAGGCAGATCCAGGGGACAGATAGATTCATTTTTGAGGGATGCAGGGAGGAGAATGGAGAGTGCTGATGGGTATGGGTTTCATTTTAGGATGAGAGAAATCTTCTAAGATGATCTTGGTACTGGTTTTACAATTTTGTGTGTGTGTGTGTATGTGCTGGGGATTGGATCCGGGGCCTGGATCATGGTAAGCACACTACCCCTGAGCTCCCCAGCACACCTGTGTTTATTGTACATTTCCAGGTTCATCCATGTTGCGGTTGCACCGTGTGTTAGTACTTCATTCCTTACCGTGTGTTAGTACTTCATTCCACCATAGTTTTGTTGTCTGAGGATCAGAATATATTTGTGTGCATGTACACATTTTATTTGGTATAAATAAAATGGGCAAATTTTATGGTATGTGGATTATGTCCCAGTAAAACTGCTATATATCTCTATATAACAGATACACAGATATTTTTAAACAGGTGAGTCCTGAAACAAGCCCGCTGGTCTTAGGGCAGAGATAGCTCTGTACCACCAAGGGTCATCCATTCACCAGCCTTGTGCCTGGGTATCTGAGGTTTTAGACCTCCCTGCTTACCCCACCTCCCCTTAGTCCCTGCAGGCCACACTTACTCTAAGCTGGTCAGGCTGCTGTTGAGCAGAAGTGCTTGTCCCAGGGCCCTGGCAGCACTGGCCTGGATGAAGTTCCACTGCAGGCTAAGCAGACAGACACATGAACACGTGGCTCAGGGGCAGAGCCAAGGAGGCTCCAGAAGCTTCTAGAGGATCTGATAGCAGGGTGAATCCAAGAGGATTCCTGCTGCTCCCCTCAGACTTAGTTCCCAAAGGGTCAGCATGCATTCTATTAGTGGTGACCACAGGGACAAGCTTAAATATTCTCCAGACAGTCCCTGCATAAAGCATGGCTTCCCAGGGCATCATGGTGGCATCCATCTCCCACCATAGTTCTGTTGTCTGAGGATCAGCCTCAGGAATCAGAACCATGGAGAGGGGGCACATATTACTTGAAGATGGGCAGCCTGGAAAGCCCCTGAGACCCAGGTGAGGGTGTCCCGAAGCCAGGCTTGGTCTGTGGCCCTTTGGGAGTAGTCCTGCAGCTCTACAGAGGGGCATGGGGTGCTGGGGTGGGGCACAGACTCACTGAAGGGACTTGAGGGTGTGGTTTTTTCCCACTGCTACTGCAATGGCCTGGGCACCCTGGTCATGGAGGAGGTTGGCTGTCAGGCTGGGAAAAGGGAGAAGAAACGAGTGAATGGGAACCTGTCCTGAAGCTGCCTGTCCCTGGTCACTGGGGAGTTCTACCCACTCCCCCTCTTCCCAAGGACCACCCAAGTCTGTGCTGGTATTAATTATTTGGCTCATATCTGTGAGAACTTTGGTGTCCTGGGGAGTGTCGTACCAAATCCTGAAAACAACCCAGGGGCAGGTCCCAGGCTCAGCTCAGTGGGTGCAGTGACAGGTCACCTGGCCAGAATGTGGTGGAGCTGCCCTGGGGGTTGCTTCTCAATACTATGACCCCACATCAACTCTTGAGTCCCCTCCCTTCGGCTGGTTCATCCCCAGTGGAGACCAGCAGAGTATCTCCCTGTCGTCAATTGTGTCATTTATACCACAATGTAGGGGAGGGCTCGTGTGAGGGTTGCCACCAGTCACCAGGGCTGCCTGTTTCCCACCCAGGTCCTTCTTAGCCTTGTAAAATGGTGAGGGTACTGAGGGCCTGGCCCATTATAATGGTGCCCACCAGCTCTGAGCTCTGGGTGGGCGAGGAGGCTGTGGCACAAATGATCCCAAGGAGGCACAGTCTCTACCCCCTTCCCCACACCCTCCCTGACCCCATCACGTACTCCAGATGTTTCAAAGTGCTGTTGATGCAGAGAGCATGAGCCAGGGCCTGGGCTCCCTCAGGACTGATGGAGTTTTCTCGAAGGCTAAGAAAGAAAGGGAAGACCCTGAGCTTCCTACGAGGCAGGTGAGACCTCTAGTGGCAGATACACCCAGGTTTTATGAAGCTTAAGAAACCTCAGGTGGATCCTGGGCCAAACTAGAGGTAACTCCAGCCTTACTATCCAGAGACATGGAACTGCTGGACAAGGCGGATGGAGGTCAGAGACTGAGAGCAGAATGCACTCAGGGCTGGCATTAGCGGGGTTCTGGCAGGGAAGAGGTGCTGGCTGAGGTATGAAGGAGCCAGTTCTAGCAAACCAGGGCTCCAAGCAAGGGCTGCCAGCCAGGTGCCCCCACTCAGGACTAATGACCATACAAGAACGTCCAGGAGGAAGAGGATAGGATGACAGGACCTCAGAAGTGTGAAGGGCAAGAGGCAGGTGAGCATGTTGGGCACCTGAAGGGCTTGCCCATGGGTACGGAGCAGCAGAGCAGCCCATAGGGCCATAACTATCTCCTGCCCTCAAGAGGAGCAGGGTGCCCAGTTTTCAGAGCCAAGCCTGCCCCAGCCACAGATTTCCCCATAACATGCTTCCCAGCACCAGCTCTTCTTTCCAAATCCCAGAGTTCCTTGCATAGCCTCTGGTCAAAAGGACACCCTGGGTGGGAGGGAATCCAGGACTTACTTGAGGCTGAGGAGGGTCTGGTTGACACCAAGGGCCTCCATCAGCATGGCCACTCCCGCATCACTGATGGAGTTGCTCTGCAGGCTGCAGACAGAATGTGGCGTCATGGCTGTCCCAGGACCCAGAGAAAGCTGTCCAGTCCAGCCTGAGGCCACAGGCTCTGGGTTGGGGAGGCCTGGAGATTGCTGCTCTCATCCCTCTTTCCTCCCATTGCCCTACCTTCTAGCCCCTGCCAGGTCAGGGTAGGTAGGTTTAGCACAAGCACCAAGGTCTAGACTCTGCCTTGACATGGGTGGCTCCACATGTCCTCAGAGGAAGGCACGTTGCTTCTGCAGCCCAAAGAGTATGGTACAGCAGTCACTCAGCACCCCCTGCCCAGTCAAGGCTGTGGCAGCCAGCTCCCTCCTCATCTGTGCACTTATCAAGAGCACTGGGAACTTGTTCTGGAAACTAGAGGTAACCCCAGCCTTACTGTCCAGAGACATGGAGTTGATGGACAAGGAGGGCAGAATGCACTCAGGGCTGGAATTAGCAGGATTCTGGCAAGGAAGAAGTGCTGGCTGGCAGCCTTCTTCTGGCACTACCAGCCAGCCATCTGCTAGATGGAGAGCCCGGGAATGATTATCACCCCTGGAAGGTGTTCAGGCAGACTCACTCCAGGCTCTCCAAGCCCTGGTTCACCTTTAGGGCCTCAGCTAAAGCCTTGGCACCTCCATCACCAATGCTGTTACTGGAGAACCTACAAGAGAGAGACATGGGTGAGCCCACCTCCTGCAGCAGCTGCACAGAGCCAGACCTGGGCATCAGGGCCCAGGGAAGCCTTCAGGGGAAGTAGCCTCTTCTGTCTCAAGGGTGCCCAGGGCAATTTGCTCTGCTTGGGTCCTGTTAATCTGTAGTCTTTGCAAGTGACCCCCTATCCCTGTAAAAGATCAAGGTAGCAAAGTCCTTCTTGACTCCCTGGCAAGGGCAGGAGGTCAGTGTCGACCCTTAGTGAGAGGTTTTGGTGGTACTTTAATGTGAAGTTTACTAAGAAATGTACCAGCTGGGAAGGCAGTAAGCATGAGCCTGAGAACGTGAGCAGTCACCCCATCCTGGACATCTGAGTCTCCACTCTTCTGGCCCAGTGCTTTGTAATCAAAAAGCCAGCTGTCCTGCAGCTATCCATTAGTCCATCCATCCATCCATCTATCCATCTATTCACCATCCTCCCATCTTCCCTTCCAATCATATTCCCATCTCTCTATTCATGCTTGTGCCCACAAATATTTAGGATGGTTGGTCTTGTGCTGGGCATTGAGAATACCAATTTGGCCCTTCTGTGTTTCTCACATGAGCTCCTTCAGACTCCTGTTCTGCCTCAAGGCTTCTGCCATCCGCTGGGCTCCCGCGGGCCCAATGCTATTTTTCTGCAGGCTGTGGGAGACAAGAGGGGTCCATCAGCAAATCTGACCACAGCTATTGCCAGGCCAAGGACAGTCTAGGTTCAGGGCAAGAGGTAGAGAAAAGTTGGAGCATGTCTCCATTTGTACAGCAGTGGGAAGGGGTCTCAGAGGGTCTGGTGATGTTTTTATGTGGGAGAACAAGGGACAAGAGCAGCTGGGGCCTCCCATGTAAGTGGCAATCAGTGGCTGCTGATAGAGCCAGCACCTTCCTGCATGGGGGACCTACATGCACAAGACCTGCTGGGCCCTCATCTGTCAGTCTTCCATCTAGACCAGCCAGTAGCCTGCCCCCCCCTTTGAGAACCTCTGGGGAGAGGGATAGGAGGATCAACAGGACAGAGCCTCCTACATGAGGCCGAATACGAGCCTTAAAAAAAAAAAAAAGTAATCTTCCAAAAAGAAAAGAGACAACCACCACTCTCTTAGAGGACACATGAGGTTGCAAGTACTCTCTGTCCTGTTGAGAAATATGCAAGTCTCTTTAAGAGCTCAATCAACTTCCTGCCCATTTCACAGCCTAGGAATGTCTTTCTCAGGGTCTCTGTACAGGTAAAAATCTAGCAAGGGATGGTCCCTGTCTTCCTGCTTCTGTGGGAATTAGCCTGGGCACCTGTTGTGAGTACCTGCTTGTCATAAAGACAGAAAAAATTTTATTTTTCCCTTAGATAAAAGCAACTGGGGAAATAGATGATCACCCCCAAATTATTTGGTGACTGTAGGATAAGCTATAAGTGACAAATGGCGTCATCAAGCTACTTAGGAGACTGAGGCCAGAGGATTGCAAGTTTGAGGCCAACCTGGTCAACTTGGCAAGACTCTGTCTCAAAATAAAAATAAGAAGAGCACTTACTTGGGGCTGGGGCTGGGGCTCAGTGGTAGCGCACTTGCCTGGCATGTGTGAGGCACTGGGTTCAATTCTCAGCACCACATATGAATACATAAATAAAATAAAGGACTATCAACAACTAAAACAAATATTTTTCAAAAAGGCTAAATGAAAAAAAAAGAGCACTTGCTTAGCATGCATGAGGCCCTGGGTTCAATCCCTAGTACTACAAAATAATAATAATAATAATAATAATAATAATAATAATAATGTGTTTTCTTATAAGTTGTCATTTATCTTGAGAGTGTAAGGGATGGGTCCTATCTGCTGGGCTGCAGAAAAGGGCTGCAGCAGATTGCCTACAATGTGCACTGCAGTCCTGAATGCTTATTCAACAATAAGACTGTTGTGTTCGTTCCTATGTTTGTGGAGAGGGCTTTCTGGTTTGACAAGAGGTTTTATTTCCAGTAATTTCCCCACATCTATTCTCTGGAAAAGCAGTGAGCATCAAGTTATCCTGGGGCCATCCAGAGGGGTCAGAAAGCTTCAGCCTCACCCCATCCATTTCTCCTTGCAGGAAAAGAAGAGGCCAAACAGGAGAGAGGGGAGGTGGGAGAAGAGAGGGGAGATGTGTCCACTCACTGCAGCAGGGAGAGGGTCTGGTTGGAGGCCAAGGCCTCTGCCATGGACCTGGCACCATCATCCTTGATCATGTTGCTCTGGAGGCTGTGGAGGCAGGAAGGAGTATATTGCTGATGGAGCACAAGAGAATTCCTGGTGTGGCCTGAACTCCCTGCAGTGGAGGCACCTCCACAGGGTACCTGCTGAGAGGGCAGCAGCTGGCCTTAGTGAGAAGAGGCCCTGACCATTATGTGCCCTCCTCACTGCCCACTAGAGTCAGCCCTTCCTTCACTGGTTCCAAGCCCATGCCTACTAAGTGAGAGCAAGATGCCCATGCTTCTGTCAAACAATAACAAAATCATCAATAGCCCATTGCACCTAAAAGCCACAGTACTCAATTACCGGCAAGGATAATGAGAAACTGGAACCCTCACACTGCTGTTGGGAACCCTCACACAGCCTCTATGGAAGAGAGTCTTGGCAGCTCCTCAGAAGGTTAAACAGAGTTAGCAGGTGACCCCGCAATTCCATTCCTAGGTATATATCCCAAAGAATTGAAAACAGGCACTTGAATATTTGCACACAAATATTCATAGCAGTATTATTGATTATGGCCAAAAGGAGGAAACAGCACAAATACTCATTGATGGGTGAATGGGTAAACCAATCATGGCCTCTCTATTCAACAGAGTATTATCCATAAAATAGAATGAAGCACCAGTGCATGCCATTACTTGTTATAGGGCCTATCCAGATGGGTCAGAAGTTTGAGGTTCACCCCATTCATTCCACCTTGCAGGAAAAAGACAAAGGAGCCAAACAGGAGAGAAGAAAGAGGCATGTCATCAATGGACCTGGCACCATTGATTCCATTCAGATGAAATGTCCAGAATGGGTGAATCCAGTCAGAGAGGAAGGATTGGTTCACGAGAGGGGCTGGAGAGAAGGGAGAATGGAAAGTGACAGCTAACGTGTACAAGAATCCTTTGTGATGACGAAAACATTTCAGAACGAGATTCAGGCATGGTGACATAGCGCTGAGTGTACTAACACCAGTTACCTGGGTACTTCAAAATGGTATTATGTGAGTAATACTAATAATAAACAAATGGCAAAACGACAGAACAGTGGTACCCACTCAACTAAGGATGGACACAGCCACAGGCTCCTGAAAAGGACACAGTCAACCACACCAAATGTTGCCCTTTCAAGAAGGCAGCTTACAGGGGAAGTCTAACGCCATGACTGTGGAGTTACAGAGGCACAAAGAGGAAGGAAGAGTTAGAACTTGAAGTTTGCTTAGGATACAAGCTCTGGTACCCAGTGGGTGAAAGCTGGTGTCCCATGCCCACCATTTTGAATCACCTCCCACTCCATAGGTGCCTCCTGAGGCAAGGGTTTTGCAGGCCCTCTCCTGGAGGTTGGGAGCAGGAGACGCGTACCTCAGAGAGGTCAGAGTGCGGTTAATCTTCAGAGCTTCAGCCAGCGCCTTGGCTCCCTGTGGTCCAATGGTGTTACTGCGGAGGCTGACAGAGAAAAATGACTCTCAGGGAGGAGAGGAGGGACAGAAAGTACACAGACCTTCAGATCTGGGATCTTTGAAGGGAATGCGTGAGGGTTTAGCATTTCACACCTGGTGGAACCAGGGAAGGGATCCTTAATAAGTGAGCAAGGAGGGAGTGTCTCTCCAGATAGCTGACATGATGGGGAAAGGAAGCAGGGCTGGTAGCCCAGCGAAGCTGAGTTGAGGGCTGAAAACTGGCTGCTATTAAGGGTGAAGCTCAACAGCTGAGGAGCCGTGACTTTGCAAGCTCGGCTGTCCTTCCAGCCATCCAGGAAAACGTGGGCTGCAGGGAGGTGAAACCTGTCCTAAATGGGACAGAACGCCATGCCCAGAGTCTACCAGGGCTGAGTCTGGGGCATCAGGGAAGGACAGATAAGACCCAGTCACTTCATAGGAGGGAGATGGCTTAAAACTCTCCTTGTTCCAGTGGCCTTAGGTGTCCTACTTACTCCAGAGCCGTCAGACTTCTGTTGACCAGGAGGGATCTGGCCAGAGCTTTGGCCCCTTTGTTACTGATCTGGTTCTCAGCCAGGCTGCCCGAGGAGAGAGACAGGAGTGATTACTTCAGGTGCAGAATCTCATCACCTCCTCCTTAACGCAGTGCCCGTGATTAGCCTCAAGTATCTGAATCATCAGAGCCCCCAAATAGGCAGAAACCAGGTGACTGACCCCTGGAGCAGAAAGCTGATCACAAGAAAGTCCCTGAGCCTAGACAAGTAAGGACGGAGAGGCCCAACAGACCCTCACCCTGGCAAAGAGTTTTAGAGGAAATTTTCTACCCAAATGAGAGCCAAGACTTATGGCAATTACAGAAATCTGCTATATGGCCCCCAGAGAGAGGTATTGTAAACTGACCCTCAGGAAGAAAACAACACACACACACACAAACACACACACACCCCTGATTTATTTACTGTTGTTTCGACGGCAGTCGAGATGTCTCTATAGTTCTATAGGATCTTCAGCTCATGGGATATGGTGTTCAACTAGAGTCCCCAGGCACTTTTCAAGCTATTCTCCTAGGGCCCCTCCTGACTCTGGGGAAAGCTTCAGTAGCCAACAGGAGGATGAGGGGGAACCAAATGGGCCAGGCTGTGGCCCCCAAATTCCTTCTTTCAATCATGAAGTTCCCCTTTTGTCTGGTTTATTCATTGGGGTTCTGCCTGACATGTCATTTTTTAAAAGGATTCTATTGCTTAAAAAAGAATTCAAGGGGGACTGGCTGTAGCTTAGTCGCAAAGCGCTTGCCCAGTATGCATGAGGCACTGGGTTCGATCCTCAGCACCACATAAAAATAAACCAATAAAATAAAAGCATTCTGTCCATCTACAACTATAAAAAAAAAGTTAAAAATTAAAAAAAAAAGGATTCAAGGGGCTGGGGATATAGCTCAGTTGGTAGAGTGCTTGCCTTGCATGCACAAGGCCCTGGGTTCAATCCCCAGCACACACACACACAAAAAAAAAAGAATTCAAGGAACATCTATCATCCAGGCCTCCTCCTACATAAAAGTTCTCAAATTCTAGACAGCCTAGGGGCTCATAATGTTTTATAAGTAATATTTCACAAGCAGTTGTGTGTTTTTTGCAGATTACCTTGCACATTGGAAACAAGGACGTGTCATTGAGGACCAATGAGAGAGAAGGGAAAGAGAGTGAGGAGCAGAGGGGAAAGAGAGTGTGTGGCTGTAGTAAAATGTGTCTAGCCCTCCACATTTTTTTTTTTTTTTGGTACTGGAGGTTGAATCCAGGGAGGTGCTCTGCCACTGGGCTCCATCTCCGGACCTTTTTTATTTTTTATTTTGAGACAGGGTCTGGCTAAGTCTCCAAGGCAGGCCTCCAACTTGTGAATGAACGTGCCTCAGCCCCCAAGTAGCTGGAATTCTAGACAGGAGTCACCATGCCCAGATGCATTAAATTTTAATTAAAATTAAAACTTTTTGAAATTGAGTTTTTGAATTTTAATTAAACATGCAATCCTGTGCCAAGAGTATAGCTTGAAAGCAGACATTGAAGGGAGCTGCGAGAACCTCGTGCCAGGAGCTATGATAGCACACACAGTGCCCGAGCCTCACCGGGACGTTTCCCTCTTCTTAAAGAGGAGATGCCTGAGTCTCTGGCACTTTCTAGCATGGGCTAAAGCAAACAGACTGCATCCAGAGCCATACACTGCAAAGATCCCTCTGCTCAAGGGCGCCACTGGCCAGAAAGGATAGTGGGAAAGGGATCTCACACCCCATGACACACCCAGATGGGGTTTCCCAGGTCAGCGTTACCTGATCTTCTGAATGCGACAGTCCTTCCCACTCAGCACGCTGCCCAGCAACTCCATCACAGGGTCCTGGAACTGGTTGGTATCCAGCCTGGCCAGGGGCAGCAATAGCGGGGGATGGGGGGGTGAATGGCCCAGGGCAGCCCCCATCCCACAGCACCATGCTGAAGCTCAGAGAGCTACCTCTATGCAATGCTCAGACCTTCCCTACAGGGGGAACCCTGGGACCCAGTGCCTATGATCCCTGGGGTTCCTACTCAGGGGGTTCTTCCGGGGGTTACTGTCCCAATAACCCCATTCACAGGTGCCTCTAAGAGACACAGTCTTCTAGCTCTTCTACTTTTTTTTTTTGGTACCCAAGATTGAACCCAAAGGCGCTTAACCACTGAGCTACATCTTATATTTTTTTAGAGACAGGGTCTTACTGGATTGCTTAGGGCCTCATTAAGTTGCTGAGGCTGCCTTTGAACTTACAATCCTCCTGCCTCAGACTCCTGAGCTGCTGGGATTACAGGCATGTGCCATTGTGCCCAGCCTTAACTCTGTTGAGAATGCATGAGCGAGCTGTCATCAGGGCTTCATCCTAAACCATTTCCTCCCCACTTGCTGAGGCCAGAGCAGTGAACGGAGCATGGGCTAAGGGTAGAGTCAGTGGGTGTAGCTTCCATCAGCACTGGATGGCTCAGAGGCTGTTTATTAAAGGGTAGGATTGTGTTCCCCAAAAAAGCATTTGTTGAAGTCCTAACCCCCAGTGCCATAAGAATGTGGCCTTATTTGGAAATAGGAACATTGCAGATATAACAGTTAAGAGGAGGTCATACTGGAGTAGGGGGCCTATAATCTAGGGTCATGGTGTCCTTACAGGAGAGGCAGGACCATGTGAAGACAGAGACACAGAAGATGGCCACTTGACAAAGGAGGCCGAGTCTGGAAAGAGGCAGCTACAAGCTAAAGAGCACCAAGGATTGCTGGCAGATGCCAGGAGCTAGAGAGGTAAGAAGGGTCCTCCCTACAGGTTTCAGAAGGAGCAAGGACCTGCCAATGCCTTGATTTCAGACTTCTGGCCTCCAGGACTGTGAGAGAAAGAATTTCTGTGGTATTAAAACTGGGTGCAGGGCTGGGGTTGTGGCTCAGAGGGAGAGCACTCGCCTAGCATGGTGAGGCACTGGGTTCAATCCTCAGCACCACATAAAAATAAATAGAGATATTGTGTCCACCTATAACTAAAATATAACTATATTTTTTAAACAAAATAAAGGTATAGTATCCACCTACAACTAAAAATACACCTTTAAAAAAAAACTGGGTGCAGTTTTGGAACTTTGTTATCGCACACCAGGTGACTAACCCAGGGGACACAGTGGAAGGAGGAACCATTCCAAGTCCTGCTCATTCCTTGGCCCACAACCCATGCCCACCTGAGGCTCCGGCAGTAGAGCAGCTGGGGCAGCAGGCTCTGGAGGACACCCTGGCTGAGGCACAGGGACAGGTTGGCCTCCCGGGCACAGGTGTCAGACACCTGCAGGAGATAGGCCAGGGCAGCACGGTGTGCAGGGCCGGTTAGCCTGGCTAGGGCCCCACTCTCCATGGCCTCCGCCATGCTGCGGACCAGCTCCGTGTGCTGCAGCTCATTCAGGCAGTGCAGGACATTGACTGCTCGGGCACAGACTGCAGTGTCACGGTGCAGGCACCCCTGCAGGAGCTCAGCCACCTGGGCCCTGTAGCTCTGGTGCTCGCCCTGGGCCAGCAGGGAGCCAGCCAGCAGGGCATTAACCCTTGGAGACAAGAGGCCAGAGAGGAAGCGCAGGAACACGTCCAGTCTCCCGTCCTCGGCCTGCATGGCCCGTTGGGCTGCACTCCTGAAATGCGTGAGGAAGCCCAGCCTGGGCCAGGACATGCCGCTCTCAGTGAATAGGTCAAAGATGGCCCTCCTGGAGGCGCTGTAGTAATACGCGGCTGCCACAAACTCCTGCAGGGACAGGTGGGTGAAACAGTAAGCCACCGAAGAGGCCAGCGTCTCCTCCCGCTGCAGAAAGCAGCTACACAGGGCGCCCTGCAACAGAGTGAGGTCTACACCAAACGCCTTCATGTCTTGCTCATAAAACACGTACTTCCTCTTGACCAGCCCGTGGAAGGCCAGCCGGCCCAGCGTCCCCACCATCTTGCGACCACCATGGGCTACCTGCTCAATCCGAGGGCTCACCTTGCCCTTCTCCTGCCCTTCCCTGCTGAGGGCCATTTGAAAGTACCAACAGTAGAGCTCACACAGGGTCCTTGGAGGCCACAGCTCTGCGTCATGGAGTGCTGGCCTGCTGCGACACAAGTGGCCCAGTGCTGCGCCCGTGAGATTGCAGAAGGCTGGGACGGTGCACATCAGATACAGGGCCCTGTCGGCCTGCACCTGGCTCAGGACCTGGCCCAGGAGGGTCTGTTCCTCAGGGAACATCCGCTCCAAACACACCTTGATCTCCTCCTCAGTGAAGCCTCGGATCTCAGTCATCCGGTCTACCAGGCCCCCTGGGATCTGGCCAGCCACACTGGGACGGGAGGTGATCCAAACAGAAACTTTTGGAAAGAGGTTGCCTCGGACAATGTTGGTGATCAGATGGTCCACCTGAATCTCCTTCTTGGGGTCTGTGCAGGCCACAGTATTGGAGAAGTCCAGAGGTGTTTTACACTCGTCCAGGCCGTCCAGGACCAGGAGGACTCTGGCTTGGGTGGCCACATCCAGGCCAGCCTCCCCAGTATTTGGGAAGACTGAGCGGAGGAGTCTGTCGGCAGATAGCTTCTCGTGGATGTTGAGATCCCGGAAGGTCAAGGGCAGTACCAGCAGAAAGTCCCTGCCCACCTGCCCTTGGGCCCAGAGGCGGACAAAGTGCCTCACCAGGGTGGTCTTCCCCATGCCAGCCACCCCAACGGTGATGGAGATTCGGGGTGGAATGGACACCCGGGACAGAGGCAGGAAGAGCCTGTCTAGCCCGATGGGCCGAGCAGGGCGCTGCTGGCCACGTGTGGCTTCCACTTGTGTGAAGTCGTGCTCTCTCAGCTGCAGGTCTGTCAGGCCCTCCACCAGCAGGAGGCTGGCCAGCCGGGGCGGTGGGCCATTCAGCTCTGGGCCGCCTCCCATCCTGCTCAGCAGGGCCTCGCGGTACCTCCGGATCCTTGAATCTGCAGAGGACAAGGTGAGGGCGGGGGCAAGGGGAAGAACCTGGTGTGCCCCTCCGACACCCACCTCCCGGCTGGGGCTTACCATTGCTGCGAGGACCCAGTGGGGAGTCCGGTGTCCTGTCAGGAACCTGAGGGGTCTGACCACCCTGACTGCCCTTCCAGGCCAGCAGGTCCACAAGGGCTTTCACCTGCTCAGCTGGGGAGCCGGTGCTGTGGGCCTGGCTGGCCTCCCCGCCTGTCCACACCTCCTGCTTCCTCATGGAGTCCAGGATTGCAGCCCGGAGCTGTGAAGACAGGGCCCAGACCTGCTGCCTGCTGCCCCCCTGTCCAGTGTCCTGGAACAGGTGGCTAGCCCAGGCAGGGACAGGATCCACTCTCACCTTCCCCAGTGGGGGCCCACTGGCCTGGCCTCTAGGAAGAGGCTGGAAGGGCTGTTTGTTCCTGGACAGTGGGAATAATCATATGGGGACAGGGGTCAGGTAGATGGATCCTGGGCCCTGGATCTGCTCTTACCAGCTGGGTGACCTGGGCAGGCTGCCGTCACCTCTCCCCACCTTGTTGTCCTCATTTGTGACCTGGAAATGATAAGGTTATGAGCAGTTTTCTCAAAAGGAGGGAGAGAGGAAGTGGCCTGCCCAGTCCTGTGGGAAGGACACGGACTGTGTGACTCCAGCTACTTAACATGGTAGAACTACAGACTGGGAGATAAAGAGGCAGCCAGGACTGGGGGCGGAGCACAGGCAGTGACAGTGCTCTGTGTGACACTGCGTTGTGGGTACAGGTCATTTTGCAGGTGTCCAGCCTCAGAATGTCCGACACCAAGAGGGAACCACGCTAGACTAGGCTGTGGGGTCGTGGGGTGTAGGGCATCATCAGAGCAGGCGGAGCCTCTGCAGGGGTACATCTGTGGAGGAGGCAGAGGCACAGCTGCTTGTCTTGGTCTCCTAAGCCTCCTTGGAAGCCGGGGCTCCCAGCCCTCAGGCAGCTCCGCTAGCAGCAGGAGATGGTGATGCAGAGGCACCAGGAAGCGAAGCCATGCTGAGACCCAATCTCTGGCATCGCTTGGCCCTCTCTGCAGCCAGGTGGACACCGAGGACTCCAAGGCCACCCCTACCCTCTGTCCCTCCTTGCCAGACACAAGGCTACAGCAGTCCCTCCAGCAGGGGCCCAGGGACTCAGGGGGTGGGGACCAGCCACCATCATCTATGGTTCTAGGAGAGAAAACATGATTTGAGGTCAGCAGAGAGCAGGACTTATTGCTGCTTCATTAAAAATGACCCAGGTGGGGGCTGGGGTTGTCGCTCAGTGGCAGAGCACTTGCCTCGCACGCCTGAGGCCCTGGCACCACAAAATAAAATAAAATAAAGGTATTGTGTCCATTTACAACTAATATATATATATATATATATATATATATATATATATACATATATATATATATATTTTTTTTTTTTTAAATGACACAGGTGTTGTCACTGCCAAAACATTAGCCAGGGTGAGGCCACCCTCGTTGTGCTTCAAAATCCCATTGACTCTCCTTACTCTTGTTCTTCTAAACGCAGGTGGGGTTTTGATGCAAGCAACAGTGTGTACTGTTCACGTGGGTGTCTGGAGGTTTTTATTTAGTCCTTTCAGTAAGACTTGGGATTTTCTTCTTACCGAGATCTTGCCAAACAACAATTTCTCATTTGTGTAGAGGTATTTTTTTAAAGTTTTTTTTAAAGATGTTGATGGACCTTTATTTTATTCATTTACATTGGTTTTCATTTGTCAATTCATTTTGAGTTTTCAAATTTCTTTCACAAGAATAATTTTATATATTCATTTCTAAACTGTCACTCTTATTTTGAACAGTTTTACTCCATCACCCAGCCCCCTTCCCAGGAGCAGTGCTGGTCTCAGCCACTGTGCTGTGCTCCTGCTGTATCCGGGCAATACCAGGAGTGGTTCTAGCCCACACTGTTGGGCATGGCAGATTTTTATGATAGATTTCTAGTTAATTTTCTTCTTCCATTGAGGAAGATCCCTGCTTTCCTATTACCATTCAAATAATGCCCCATACTGTATATCAAAGTCGACAGCGTCACAGACATTCTGCTGAGCACCGTTTTGTTATTTAATTTACTTCTTATGAGAAATCTCATTACCCTTATTTTTCCCATTTTATAGATGAGGGCACTGAGACTCAGAGAGGTAAGTGACTTGTTTCAGGATACATGGTGGGAAGAGGTTGAGTTGAGATAGCACTGACCCCAGTGTTGTGCTGTATTATCTCTATCACTTGTAAGAGGTTTACACATCCTTTAAAAATTAGGAACGAACAGCTTTTTACTATATATTGATATCATCACTGATTTATTTCCATCATTCATTCAATGAGGAAAAAAATTATTAAGGGCCTCTTGTGTGTTCTAGGCACCGGGGGTGTGAAGCTGAATAAGTTAGGTAAAGTCCTTATCCTGTGAGAATGTGGGGCAGGGTAACGGAGAGTGACAACAGATCGCAGCCCAGGTGCAGCTCAGTGGAGAACACAGAAGAAGACAAGTAAGTAAGCCAGGGCTTCTGACAGTGACCAGGGCTGTGATGGAGGAGGTGGAGGGCAGGGGCGGGCACGGCTGCTTCAGTCACAGTGGCCAGGGATGGTCTCTTTGAGAAAGCTGTAGAAGACAGAGAAGGGAAGGAGTTGACCGTGCAGAGAACATTTGAGGCAGAAAACTGCAAGTGTCCTGCGCTCGAGGAGGAGGCAAAGGCCAGAGCTCCTGGGGCACAGTGAGTGAGCAGGTGGCCCACCCTCGGGCCGGAGACAAGGACAGAGGGGAGCAGAGACCAGGTCACTGTCACTCATTTGGCTTTGTGCTAAGCGTGGGGGGAGCCACTGGAGGAGAGATGTGATCAGTGTCCGTAGACCTCCCTGCCAATCCATGAGCTGCACAGGTAGACTTCTGGTTCTTAGAAAGCCTTGCATCTAGATTATGGGATGGTATAAGAATAAACGCACGAGCCAGTAGAACAGAAGAGAGTCGGGGAGAAAATACGTGTGTATATCCTTTACACATGAAGGAGTTTGGTAATGTGAGAAAAGTAGCATTTCAAATCAGTAGAAATGGAATTGGGGCCATTGACCAGCATATGAAAAAAAAGTAAGAGCTTTTAGTTCACATTAATATAAAATTTAATTTTAGAGAGCTAAAGAGTTTTAAAAAATATGAAACCATAAAGTTCCATAAGAGAATATGAGGAAAATCTTAAAATAGTCCTTGAGCAAGAAAGGCTATTTAAAGTTAGTCACAAAACCCAAAATTCTTAAAGAAAAAGACTAACAAATTTGCCTTAAATTACTTAAAATATTGAATAATTAAAATATTTCCAAATAACAATAGGTGCTATAGGTAAAGCTGGAAAAAACACATAAACCAGGAGTAATATTTACAAAATATATGAAAGAACATCACTGTCAATATGTAAAGAACTCTTACCAAGCAACAAGAAATAAATAGTGAAAAAGAAGTATGGACACAAGGTTACCATAGCAACTCCAAAATCCAGTGAGCCATCACATGCTTCCAAATTTCCCGCTCTGCAGAACAATGTGGGAGGGAAGTTTTGTTTGTTTGTTCAGATATTTTAAATTAAGGAAAAGAATAAAATAGCAAGTTAATGGATAAAGATCCATCTTAGAAAAAAAAAAGAATAATGGACATAGAAATAGAAAAATATATATAATTCACAGGTGGCGCACGCCTGCAATCCCAGCTGCTCAGGAGGCTGAGGCAGGAGGATCATGAATTGAAAGGCAGCCTCAGCAAAACTGAGGTGCTAAGCAACTGGTGAGACCCTGTCTCTAAATAAAATTCAAAATAGGGCTGGGGATGTGGTCAGCAGTTAAGTGTTACTGGTTCAATCCCTGGTACCAAAAAAAAAAAAAAAAGAGAGAGAGAGAGAGAAGAAAACATACTAGGCTGCCTTATTGAGAATGTGGCAGTAGTAGGAATCTTAATACATAGTTTGTGTTAAATGTAAATTATTACAAAAATTATGGTTAATTTTCCAGTGCTGGGTATTAAGCCTGGGGTCTCATGCATGCTAGGCAAGCTCTACCACAAAGCTCCATCCCTAGCCCTGATTGTGGATCATCAATTTAGTGCCACTAAATAACTTTTGCTCTAGAAATTCCACACGTGGGAATTTATCCTAAAGAAATAACCAGACAGGTGTTCAAAGACAGGACTAGGAGGGAGACCACAGAAACATTGATTGCAGAAGCAAGAAACGGAAGGGGTAAAGAGTAAGTATCTACCCAGAAGGGACTGGTAAAGTGAATGACTGCCCTGTTCTGCTGTGCTGAACCATGAGATCACACAGGGCACAAGGCCTGTGTCACACTGGAAGAATGTCTCTTACCATAAAGGTTTTAATCACTTCCTTGCGTTACAGAAAATGGTTTGATGTTCTATTGTGTGAATTTGCAATAGAATGTGCACATTTTAAGTATACAATAGATGAGTTTTGACAAATGTATCCTCTAAGTAACAATTGTCACAATCAAGACATTAAATATTTTTTTCTCCAGAAAGTTTCCTCTGCCCCTTGGCAGTCTCTTCCCATCCCATTCAGACCTGTGGCCATTAGTCTATTATTTTGCTATAGTTCTGCCTCTTGTAGAATTTTGTATAAATAGAGTCCTATAGAATCTTCAATATATTTGTATGTAAAAAAAAAACAAGGTGCATAAGACAGTTGTGATAAGATGCAATTTTTGTACACCTATAGGAAAAAGATGTAGAAAGAAGTATATGATAGTGAATTAAGGAATTTGTTTCTTTGTGAATTTTAATCGCTTAAGTTTTACTAACAAACATTACTTCCCCTCTCCAATTTAAACAGGTTGTTTAGCAGAATTATAAATGTAATAATGCTCATTAACAACATTTTTTTATTTACTTATTTATTTTTGAGGCTGAGGCAGGAGGATCAGAAGTTAAAGGCCAGTCTCAGTAACTCAGCGATAACTTGTCTTAAAATAAAAAAGGTTGGGGGTGTAGTTCAGTGATAGTGTACTCCTGGGTTTAGTCTCCAGTACCTCAAAAAATACCATAAAAGTCAAATGTCTATGAAACAATTTAACAAAAATTATAAAACCTGCATACTGAAAAATCTTAAACATTTCTTTCTGGTATTGGGAATTGAACCCAGGGGTACTCAACCACTGAGCCATATCCCTAGCACTTTTTTTTAAGTTATAGATGGACACAATACCTTTACTTTATTTTTATGTGGTGCTGAGGATCGAACCCAGTGCCTCACACATGCTAGGCAAGTGCTCTGCCACTGAGCCACACCCTGGCCCTACCCAGCCCTTTCTTGTATTTTGTTTAGAGACAGGGTCTCACTGAGTTGCTTAGGGCATTGTTGTTGCTGAGGCTGGCTTTGAACTTGTGATCCTCCTGTCCCAGCCTCCTGAGCCACTGGGATTTCAGGCATGTGCCACCAAGGACAATCAAAAATATCAAACATTTCCTTTTTTTTTTTTTAGAATTTTTTTCACAACACCTTTATTCTATTTATTTACTTTATGTGGTGCCAAGGATGGAACCCAGGGCCTCACTCGTGCTAGGCAAGCACTCCACCACTGAGCTACAGCCCCAGCCCCAGAATATTAAACATTTCTAAAGGAAACTTTAAAATACCCATGGAGACATGGGCCTTCTTTAAGTTGATGGTTTAGAGGACTCAATATTATTAAGACGTCAATTCTCTCTAAATTGATCTATAGATTCAATGGCATCCCAATCAAAATCCCAGCGGCTTTTGGGGGAACAGGGGCTAGAAATTGACAAACAGATGCTAACACATAGCTGGAAATGGAAAGGGTCCCAGAATTTCCAAAATATTTTTTTCTTCTGGTAATGGGGATTGAACACAGGGTGAGGAGGATCTACCTGAGCTACAACCCCAGCCCTTTTTATTTTATTTATTTATTTGGTACCAGGGATTGAACTCAGGGCACTGGACCACTGAGCCCCATACCCAGCCCTATTTTGTATTTTATGTAGACAGGGTCTCACTCAGTAGCTTAGCCTCTCACTTTTGCTGAGGCTGGCTTTGAACTCACAATCCTCCTGCCTCAGCCTCCCAAGCCACTGGGATTACAGGCGTGCGCCACAGCTTCCAAAGTGATTTTGAGAAATGACGAACAAAGCTGAGGACTCCCAGTAGACAATGTCAAGACGCACTGTGGAGGAGTGAGGAACGGGTACAAGGTAGACGGATAGACCAGGGCAGTGCACCGAGAGCCAGAAGCAGACCCACATCGGTCACCCGGCGGATGACAATGCACCACAGTAATTCAGCGAGAAAGGATGTTCTTCGCAGTATATTGTGCCAGCCAATGAAATGCCCACATGGGCAAAATAAACCTTGACCCCCAACTTACACGGTACATAAAAATTAATTTTAGCTGGACTATCGACATAAATGTGAAGTCTAAACAATAGATCCTTTAGAAAAAAAGTGTAGGAGAATGTCTTTATGAACTTGGGCTAGGTAAAAACTAAACACAAATAACACTGACCATAAAAGAAAAGGAAATTGGGGCTGAGGTTGTGGCTCAGCAGTACAGCGCTCACCTAGCACACGTGAGGCCCTGCGTTGGATCCTCAGCACCACATAGAAATAAATAAAATAAATAAACATATTGTGTCCAACTACAACAAAAAAATAAATATTAAAAAAAAAGAAGGAAAAGGAAATTGGGTGGGAGTATAGTTCAGCATGCATAAGACCCTGAACTTGATCTCCAGTATTAAAAAAGAAGAAAGAAAAGAAAGCTAGAAACTATATTGGAATTAATTCATTAAAATTAGGACTATAGCTGGGCTTGGTGGTACAAGCCTGTAATACCTGCTACTCAAGAGGCTGAAGCAGGAGGATCTCGAGTTCAAAGCTAGCCTCAGCAATTTAGCAAGGCCCTAAGCAACTTAACCAGACCTTGTCTCTAAATAAAGTACAAAGAAAGGGCTGGGAATGTGTCTCAGTTTTGGTGCCCTGGGTTCAATCCCTGGCACCAAAACAAAACAAAAACAAGATGCGTATTCTCTCTGGCCCAGCAGTTCTCCTCCTGAAACCCAACAGAAATGAGCATTTATGACTGCCAAGAAACAGTTACCACACATTTTCTTTTTAAAAATATTTTGTTATAGATAGACACAATACCTTTATTTATTTATTTAAATACCTTTATTTTATTTACTTATTTATATGTGGTAATGTGGATCAATACCCAGGGCCTCACACATGCTAGGCAAGCGCTCTGCCACTGAGCCCCTGCCCCAGCCCACCAGGCTTTCTTTTTTTTTAATATTTATTTTTAAGCTTTTGGTGGACACAATATCTTTATTTTATTTTTATGTGGTGCTGAGAATCGAACCCAGTGCCTCATGCTTGCCAGGCAAGTGCGCTACTACTTGAACCATATCCCCAGCCCCCCACCAGGCGTTCTTAATAGCTTCATTCATAACCTCCCCAAATAGTAGGACCAACCAGTTTTCACCCACAATCACCTGGGGTATGTTCGTACTATCAAATACTATATAGCAATGAAAAAGGGACGAACTGGGCTAGGATTGTGGCTCAGTAGTAGAGCACTCCCTTAGCATGGGCAGGACCCCGGTTCGATCCTCAGCACCATGTAAAAATAAAGGCATTGTGTTGTGTCCATTAAAAAAAAAAAAAAGAAAAGAAAAAGGAACGAACTATGGACATCTTCACCCATGTGGATGATTCTCACATTTTCATACAAAAAAAAAAAAAAAGCTCCATCTAGGATTCTGTTTATGGGGAGTTTGAAATCAGGCAAAACCAATCTAAAACAAAAGATGCCAAAACAGTGGTTAACCCTGGGGGACGGTTCTCACTGGAGCCCTCTACGGTACTGAGTGGTATTTCCACAGGTGTATAGGTGTGTACAAAGCCATTGAACTCACCATGTCATGTGGAAGTCACACCTTGATTTTTAAGCTAGCAACTATCTAAAAATCCAAAAGAGTAGAGTTCAAAAGGAAGCAGTGACCATTAGTGCCTCAGGCCAGGACACCAGGGGACCCTTGTGCTCTCAGGCCAGGCAGTCAGGGTGTGGCCCTGGGGTGGATTCTCAGGTATGCCCACCAGGTGACAACTCTGCTGCTATTGGTGATGGCATGGTGGCCAGGAGGGTGAATGGCCCAGCTCAGTGCTTCTCAGCTCTGAAGGACATTATCTAGAGCATTTTTTTAATTCAGTTTTTAAGTTGTTACAAAATATGCATAATATAAAATTGACCATTTTAAGCATTTAAGAATGCAGTTCAGTAGCATGTATTACATTCACGTTGTCAAGCAACCATCGCCCCCACCTGCAGGACCCTCACCTTGAAGAACTGAAACTTTGTCCCCACTGAACAACTCCTTGTCCCCCTCCCCAGCCCCTGGCGCCCACCAATCTGCTTCCATCTCTATGAGTGTGGCTGCTCAGGGACTTCACAGGGGATCATGGGTCTGTCCTTCTGTGTTCGCTGCCTTGGCTCAGTGGAAAGCCCTCTGTCCAGCCGGCTCCTCTCCCTTTCATGGTTGGATATGGTATCTGGTAGACCACAGTTTCTCTACGCATTTGTCCAGGAGTGCACACCTGGGTGGTTTTTACCTTTTGGCTATGTGAATTATGCTGTTGTGAACACAGGGTACAGACATCTTTTTGAGACCCAGTGTCCAGTTCTTTGGGGTGTGTTACCAGAGGCGGGATTGCTCACCACATGGTCATTCTATGGAGCGTTGTCTTTAACACTCCACTGTTCAAGCCCAACCACCCTGGGATTCCATTGTGAGGCAGGGCCCCAACATGGACCTATTTTAAGTCCCCTAGGTACCTGCAGGACCCCCAGAGTCGAGAACCCCTGGATCAGAGGGAGGCGGGAGGAACAAAGCAGGAGAGAGTAGCAGGCTAACATGGATGCGGAGCAGGGTCGGGACCTGCATGCACCTGAGAAGGGGCTCCCAGCAAGCACCCTGCCTCTGTGGTCCTCTGTGGTCCTCTGTGTTGGGGGCCAACATTCCCTCTCTATCAGCCACACATCTTTTTTACCCCACCAACCTCAGGCCTAGGGTTGCCAAATTAGGAAATCACTTGTGAAATTATAATTTCAGATAACAAATAATTTTTAGTACAAGTATAATCCTCGTGATATATGACAAAAAAATTATCGCTTACCTGAAATTCAAATTTTACAACGTCCTGTATTTGAGCTGACACCTCTGCCCAGGCCCTACTCCAACAAGACCCTAAGCCTCCCCAACCTGGCTTTTCCCTGTGGACACTTTCTCCAATAAGGACAAAGAAGGAGGCGCAGGGGGACCCGCAACCCTTCATCTCAACCCCACCCCACCCCAGGGCGTTTACCTGGCTGACTCTGCCTGCAGGCCCTGAGGGCCCCAGAGCCTCTCTGTGGGCTGGAGCCTCCCACAGACCTCTGAGCTGATGAGGTCAGGAGACCACAGATGCCATCACAGTCATGCTGCAATCTGCCCAGTGTAAATGGCTTCCAGAGAAGCTGCAGGGACCCTGCAAGCCCAGATACAGAGGGGAAGACTGGGGACTATGGGCTTCGGGTGGTCTTGGGGGATCCAAGTTGTAGCATACAGGGCAAGGCTATAGGGACAAGGGGTGGTCACTGCCATCTTTGGGAGCCTTCCAGGTGTCCCCATGGCCCGTCTCCTGAGCTCTGAGTAGGGAGGGTGGTTCTAGGGACCTCCCTGGGGTTGGTGTGGCTCAGACCCCGCCGCTCAGGCACAACATCTGAGCTTCCACCCTGAGAAGGCCTGGTTGGCTGGGCTCCCTGTCTCCACCAGTGGATCCTGCTTTGTCTTATACTTCAGCCCTGGGGCTGCAGTGCTACCTGAGCCTACTGGGCCCTTCCTGAATGGCCAGCCCCCACTCTGCCCACCTGCAGCCCTGGACAGGTGCGGCCTCCCTTACTGGCCACTGCCTGGATGCCATGTGTCTCTGGCCGCAGCTCCTTAGGTTCGCCTCTCTTCCGAATCCTCTCCCTCCCCAGGCCTGGAAATTTAGTACTTTAGCCCTCCTGAGATGGCCCTAGCGCCATGGCCAGCTGCCTAACCCCTGAGTGAAGCCTCCCCAAAGGGAGGAGGAAGTAGCACCTGTCCTCAGATAGACCCTACTGTACTGACCCTGGGGCACCAGTGGGAGGGCAGGCCTGATCCTGGGAGCCAGCACCCCTGGGCAGGAGAGGGGTGCTCCACCTGCAGCCTGGGATGGTCAAAGCTGAGCTCCAGGCTCTGGGAAGCACACGGCTCTAGAGAGGGAACTGGGAAGAGACTCAGGACCTGGGACCCAGGAGCCTGTCCAATTGGGAGGGCCTGACAGCCAATACCCCAGCATGGCCAGCACCCACCCAGCCCAGCTTGGCAGCACTGTTCCAAAGAAGGCCCTCAATGGGTATGTCTCTCAGAATGCCAAGCGTCGATTTCCCTGAGGGTGCAGCTGGGAAAGGCCCAGAGGCTGCACACCAACACAAGCACAGCATTTATGGGGCAGGAGCAATGAGCTACACCCAGAGCCACGGGCATCTCCTCCCTTGACCTCATGACCCTTGGGGCAGGTGCTGATGGTGTTACCTCCACGGACAGCAACGCTTCCAGGAGCGCAGCCTGCAGGGTGCTCCGCTGCCTCCTACCTTCCCACCCTTCCTGTGGGGACTGGGCTTCCTCCCCTGGGCCTGTCCCTTGGGCATGTTTGTTTATTTCACACTTTGAAACCAGTCTGGCCTCAGCAGCTCCTAGCACTCAGAGAAAAATTAACTGGAGACTCCTCTATGCCCAGAGTAACTCAGTCCTTAAAAGTCACCATTCCAGGAAAGCACGGTGGCTATGCCTAAAATCCCAGTGACTTGGGAGGGGAGACAGGAGAATTACAAGTTCGAGGCCAGCCTCAGCCACTTAGCAAGACCCTGTCTTAAAGTAAAACATAAAAAGTGTTGGGGATGTAGCTCAATGGTAGACCACTCCTGGGTTCAATCCTCAGTACATAAAAAAAAAAAAAAAGAATAAAAAGTTACCGTCCTTCCTGCTAGCTGCCCCACCCCATCCCCGCCTCGTCTGCCCCCTCCCCCCCCCGCCTCATCTGCCCCTCACTGAGGTGGCCTGGACTCTGCTTACCTCCTGGGCCAAGCTGCTGCTCCAGAGATGACAAGAATGGGGAGCCGGGGAGCTCCATCTCCTTGCCACTGGGTTTTGCCCTGCCCCAGTGCTGGGCAGCGGTGGGAGGCCCTGGGTATCCCTGTGGCAGGCTATCCGAGTCCTTGGGCTCTGTCCGAGGCTGAGGAAGCCTGGTCAGAAGGGATCCGGGAAGCTTAATGCGTGCCGTCACCTGTCACTGCGGCCCTGGCTGCTCACCTCTTCCTGTGCCGCCAGGCTCCACCTCGGCCTTCCTTCCTGTCTGATTTCAAAAGCCAACAGTCTCACACAGATCAATGAGCTGGGTTTGCCTCGGGCTCACCTCGCTTTGTCATCACCCCACAAGTCTAAGAGCAGGGAGTGACACTGGAGCCTCGATTCTGGGACCAAGTATCCCTGCAGACTGTGCTTGGCAGAAAGTGGTACAGTGTCAAAGCTGTCCTCATGTCCCTTCCTCCCGCCAAAAAGGGAGACAGGCCATCAACAGATGGCAGGTGGTGGGGAAGGTCAGTGCCTGGGTGCCAAGACCTCTGGGGCTGGACTCCTCCCACCTGTGGTGAATCCTCCCTTTCCTCCTTCTGTCACTCCACAGGCACCTTCAGACTAGCTGGACCCCACAATATCTGTGAGTTCAGGAGCCCCTGACGCCAGGTCCCCTGCACCTTGAAACTGCAGAAAGTGGCTGTTCATGGCAGGGATCACCCAGGCCTGCAGGCAGAACCCCCAGGTGGTGGGTCCCGGCAGGGAAGGGCGTGGGAGGGAGGAACCGTGGCCCAGAGTGAACATCCTGAGAAAACTTACAAAAAGGAAAGATGCGGAACATCCTCCTCTGACAGGGAGCCAGCCACTTAACACGTGGACACCGAGGGAAATCGGTGACAAGGTGAGGGATGGGGGCCTTGGGGACTGCATTTCCTCAACAAGCAAGCTGGAGCCAGCAATGGCTGTGGCGCAGAGCAGTGAGTCAGGTGCACACAGCAGCTTGTCGCGGGGGCAGGGCACGCACCAGTTCTCTGCTGGTTCTCCAGGTGATGGAGGGGGAACTGGGTTTCATGACACCCTCCGTCTGCCTCCCCCGCTCCTTTCCAGTAGTGCTTTCTGAGCACCCAGGGATGTGCCTGGTGCTGAGAGGATGCGACTTTGGGCCCCCAGAAGCCCGTGAGCCTCCAGGCAGGCAGAGCCAGAACTGGTGGCTGCGCCTCGGCCCTGGGGTGCAGCAAAAGCTGAAGCCAAGCCGCCCACAGGATGCTGGAAACCACAGGGCCTTGGGTCTGTCACATGAGGAGGACACAGAGGCTCACTCTGCCTCCTTCCTAGGTTCCTGCGGACAGATGCTGAGCACACAGGAGAGGAAATGATCTCGGGGAGCCTCCCAGAGCTACACCCCAGCTCACAGGCATGTCCTTCAACCTACACAGGGCTGATCCCTGTTCTTAGCAGTTAACTTGGGGGCAGGGCATTCTGGTTCCTGGGGGTTGGGGACGGATGGGGGATGAAGAGGCTCCTGAGTCTTTAGTGGTCTGGGGCTTTCTGTCCACTCAGCAGCCGCATGAGGCGTCCTGCCTGCGGAGCCCAGGGCCCTTCCCTGTGAGCCTCGTTGCCTGGGCCAGTGGTTCTCCTCTGACTGTTCTCTGAGTGGACGAATGCAGGCTGTGGCCAGGACCAAGGCCACAGGAAGTGGGCAGGTGTGGCAGTCTGGTCACATTGCATCAAGATTCAGGCAATCCAGCGAACATTCTGCAGGGGCTCGGGGCTTTTTTCCTGTCAGGGACAGGAAGCCTTTGGAGGGGATGCCCCCTGACTTGGGCTTGAAGCAGCCCCTCACCACCATTTTCAGCTCAGTAACTAGGCCCCTCCATCTGCACTGTTCCTTGACGGCAGCGGCCCACACAACCCCTCCCCTTCTGGAAGCAGCAACCTCCTCCTCAGTTACTGTTTCTGGGTGCCACAGCAACGTAAGCCAGGTTGGGGTCCCTCCACCTGGTGGCCACCAGCACACACACTACATATTTATGAAGCCCCATTTTCTCCTAAGTGCTATCTGCCCTAATGCCCAGTTCACAAATCCCTCTTCCAGGAAGCTGTCCCTGATGCCACTCCAGGCCACGGAGCCCTGACCCCCATGCTAGGCAGGGGACAGGCCATGGCAGTGATTGACTGTACAAAGGCAGGTTGACTGGCAGGTCTAAGCATCCTGCTCCTGAAATGCCCCCCAGATAAGGCTGGGCACAGTGCCCAGGCCTCCTGAGCACAGCCAGTGAGTGCTCCCTTCAGTGTGGGAACAAGTGAGCACCTGTGTCTGTTATCCAGAAACCAGAAAAAGGGGAGACGATGGCCTGGAACCCAAGAGAGCAGGCACAAAGAAGTCTCTGCCACCTCAGGTGGGCAGCAGGGGCTGGAGCTCAAGCTCCTGCAGATTTTTCCAGGGCATAGCATTTGGTTTTTATAGTCTTTTTCATGTTTATTGCACATCATATAAAACCAACTGTGCTGAATTTGACAGACGAGGACATTCACAGGACATGGAGGCCCAAGCTCTGCTCCTCTCCAGCTCCGCCCGTGCTCCACACTACTCCCAGGCCAGAGGCAGCTTCCACCCGTGGATGGAACCCACTAACAAACAGGGGTCTGCAGGGGTGTGCCGGGCCCTGTGTACTGTTCAGTTTGGAGACTGCTGGTGACAATGACAAGTCTGGGCAGCTGTGCTAGAAGCTGCCCCTGAGGCATGGTGGTGCAGGCAGCCTGCAGATGCCAGGGTCTGCTGGTGGTGACTGGGATTGGTCTGAGTGCAGAGAAGGAAGACAGGCTGGCCAACTGGGGCAGGCTGGACCCGACAGACATCTTGGGACACACTCATGGGGCAGTCTGCCTGGGCCTAAAGGACACCGAATGGCAGAAGGGGCAGAAATGGCCTTCCCTTGGCCAGCTGGGGTGGTTTACTGCCCCTCTGGAACACACTGGCAGGGCCTGACAGGCACTATGGCCCTCTCACAGGACCCTAACTAAGTGGGCACCATGCTCCAGCTATTGCAGCAGAAGCTGGTCAGGAGGAGGCAGGTGGGCTGATGTCCTGAGGCCCAGGCATGCCTGTGGACATCTGACCCTGGGTACCCAGGCCCTCCTGGAGATGGCCAGAGGGGGTGACTTGTGCTGGGCATAGATGCTACAGGCCACTGGCAGTGGGGATGGGGCAGGGCCCTGTCAATCCCACACCCCTTTCTTCCTGCCCACACGCCGTCGCCCCTTCTGCTTGAGCTTCTCCTTCCGGGCTGCAGCGGTGGTGAAGGTGATGCAGTGGGTGTCTAGGACGTCCAGCAGCTTGCCTGTGGCCACGCGGATGCCATTCTGCTTCAGTTCGGCCTGCAGCTCTGCCAGCTCAAGGGGCTGGTACGTCAGCACCTTCCGGTATAGGGCTGGCGTGGAGCGGATGTAGCATCTCACAGCCTCCTCCGTGTCCACTGCCTGGACGGCTGCCTGTGATGCACTGACCGCCTCCTCACCCTCCTCGTCTTCACCTGCAGACTCAAAGGTGGCTCCAAACTCACAGGAGGAAGAACTGAAAAGAACACATGATGTTTTGGAGTGCCCTTCCTCTCTAGCCTGGGGCCAGAAGTGTGTTTCTGTGTCCCTGTGGGGCATGGCATGGCAGAGATGACCAACCCCCAGGGTGGCAGGATCTCCTGATGATACCCCATAGCTGGGCTGCCTGAGCTGGATCCCCCGTAAGCCATAAACTCTGGGCGTGTGGGCAAGGAAAGGTCTGCCACCCGGGCTTCCTACAGTTCAAGCCCAAGACAACAGGCTTCTAAACATCACCATCAGGCCGTGCTGAGCCCGCCCTCAGCCCTGCTAGTCAGAGGACACATGAGGCAGCCCTGTCGCTTCCATCCAGTTACCTCTGTGAGCTGAAGGAGCTGTCATTGCTGTCCACATAGGTGGCCACGGATTCCTGGGAGGCTGGGAGCTGAGCGTCACCATCAGGGCCTGGAGATGGCTCCTCAGCTGCTGACTTCCTTGGGTGCGGAATGCTTTCACCAGGCTGGTGCTTTGGATGTCGGGGGCCCTTGGCCTTAGTGGGACCTTTGGATCTTTGGGTCCTAGGACCTGCAGTGGCCTTAGACTGGGTGTGGCCTGCCTGTGAAGGCCTATAGGTCTCAGTGGTCAGGGTCTGGCTACAAGGTGCCTCCAGTGGCACTTGTGAGGACTGGATCTCATCCTCAGAGTCAGACTCCAGGGTCTGGTGAGTGTACTGGAAAATCTCCTTCAGTTTCAAAATCATCTGGCGTTTAGGGAGAGGGCGGACTCCAAACCTGGATGGGGAAACAGGTGAACTTCGACACAGCTCTGCAGCCTGCCTACACACTCCAAGCTGTTCTATGTCAGCACAGAGCAAACACCAACGGATTCAAGGAACGTTTCAATGGGACTGACACTGGAGACACCTGTCCTCCAAGAACACTCATGCACCAAGCAAGCTTATGCTGCACAGTACCCACGAGGGCATTCTTATAGTGCTCTGCAGCGAGTTCCCCAGGTGCCACTCACCCTGTGGAGCATGGAGACCTGTTTCCTTATGGTGACACAAAGGAGTCTCATTGGTTGGCTTCTTTTGGGCCCATGTAATCTGGGAGCAGTCTACGGCCATACCACCCTGAACGTGCCCGATCTCGTCTGTAATCTGGGAGCAGTATGCAGACAGTCCCAGGCCGTTCACCCCACCCCAGGAGCCACACACTCCCTGCAGAGTTGATGGCACAACTTCTTCCCTGGCCTGGCCCAGCAGTGCCCATCAGATCTGAAAGGCCACCTGTTGGACAGTTCCACTCCCAGTCTTGCTGAGCTTGGTAATGTGCAGGAGGGAAAAGACTACATGCAAGCAAGCTTTCAAGAGCACCACCAACCTGTCCAGCTCTTTCTTCAGCAACGGGGTCTCCATGATGGAATACCTTGGCATTGGAGTTATGGGCACTTTGGGGGGCAAGTTCTTCTTCTGATTAGCACCTTCTGGGTAAAACAGAAGAAGCAAAAATCTCAGTCTGAGATGTGGATCTGTGACCACTTCCAGTTCTGCAAGTGTCACCAAGAGAAATACATCTCTCAAAGACTCCAAGCAGCACTTGGCTCCATGAGAGCAGAGATACCCACCCTTGTTTGGAGTCACATCTTCCCATTGGACAGCAGCCTAGAGCACAACCTTGTATAGTGCTGATGCCCAGGAAATGGGCCCCTGGGGCTGCTCAACCCAACAGCCCAACACCTGATACAGGTCTGGCTTCTGATAATGGGCAGCACTGACAGGCTTAGACATTAGTACTTTTTAATAATTCAAAAATAAAGACAAATAACTCAATTAAAAATGAGCAAAGACCTGGGCACAATGGGGTATGCCTGTAATCCCAGCTACTTGGGAGGGTGAAGCAGGAGTTTGAGGCCAGCCTAGGCAACTTAGATCCTGTCTCAAAAAGTGCTTGATGTATATGAAGACACGAATCAATGTGAATATACTGTGTATACAACCAGAGATATGAAAATTGTGGTCTCTATATGTAATAAGAATTGTAATGCATTCTGCTGTCTTTTTTATATATTAAAAAAGTGCTTGATGTGGCTCAGTGGTACAGCGCCTGCCTAGCATGTGCAAGGCCCTGGTTCCTCAAAATCCCCAGCACCTAAAACAAAACCAAACAAACAAAAAAACCAGGCAAAGAATCTGAGCAGGCGATTCTCCAAAGATATATGAATGTCCAAGAAGCACATGAAAAGACACTCGGCATTGTGAGCCATCAAGAATATACAAACCAAAACCACAATGAGATGCCACTGGGAACCCACCAGGCTGGATGGAATGACACAGCAGTGAGTGCTGGCAAAGGCAGGGGAAATCACAACCCTCACAGCAGCTGGTTGGGAAGGATGGAAAATGGAGCAGCTGCTTTGGCAAACAGTCTTGCACTTTTTTCTTTTTTTGGAGGGTAGCAGGGATTGAACCTAGGGGCACTCTATATGAAGTGTGCAGAGCAGTCAATTCAAAGGGACAGAAAGTGGATGAGCAGCTGCAGGGCTGGCAAGGTGGCTGCTGACGGGCTTCGGCTCTGAGGCGGCGAGAACCTCTGGAACTGTACCACGGGGCGGCTGCACAGCACGGTGACTGCTGCAAACTACCCAAAGGTACATTTTAAGAGGGTAAATTTTATACCATATAAATTGTATCTCAATAAAGCCATTGCTTTTAAAAAGACAGAGACAAATAAGGGCCATGCAGACTCTCCCTCTCATCCTTCTGTGGCCACAGGGCCTCTCCAAGGCTCTGCCTCTTATGGTTTCAGAGTTTGTCTCTGAGCCTCCCTCAGATTCCGACTGAGGTGCCCAGGTCTCAAGCTGCTGCAAAAGTCCTCATAGCACCACTCTGGGAACTGGTAAGAAATGCAAATTCTGAGTCCCCAGGGGCCTCCTGAAGCAGAAGCTCTAGCATGTTAAAATGGCACATGCACTTTTTTTTTTTTTTTTGTACCAGGGATTGAATTCAGGGGCACTCAATCACTGAGCTGCATTCCCAGCCCTATTTTGTATTTTATTTAGAGTTAGGGTCTCATTGAGTTACTTAGCACCTCACCTTTGGCAGAGGCTGGCTTTGAACTTGTGAGCCTCCTGCCTCAGCCTCCTGAGTGGCTGGGATTAAAGGTGTGTAACTGGTGACACATGCATTTAAGGGGAAAAAAAAAAAAAAATATATATATATATATATATATATATATATAGCTGGACACAATACCTTTATTTTATTTATTTATTTTTATGTGGTGCTAAGAATCAAACCCAGGTCTTCCACATGTCCTAGGCGAGCGCTCTACTGCTGAGCCACAACCCCAGCCCCGGTGACACATGCATTTTAACAAGCTCTCAGCAACTCTGAAACCACTGAAGGGTAAGCACCATCAATGGCCTGACTGATCTGGGATCTTGGAGGGAAGGAGGCACCAGGCTGCAGTGCTGCGTGCTGTGTCCGTCACGTCTCAATGCAGCGGGCCCTTCCTCCCTTCACTCGAAGTGCCTGGCTGGGAGCCGAGGCTTTGAGCCTCCTGGGGTGTCTGAGATGAGCCCCACTTCCCAGAGGGGGTGAGGAAGAGCAGGGGCTCACAGTCTCCCCATTCCTGTTTTTTTTTTTTTTTTCTAAGTCCAGGGGATTAAACCCAGGGGCACTTTACCACTGAGTTACGTCCCCAGCTCTTCTTATTTTCCATTTGAGACCGTCTCAAGACCTTGCTAAATTGCTGAGGCTGGCTTTGAACTTGCAGTCCTTCTGCCTTGGCCTCCCAAGCCGCTGGGATTATAGGCGTGCACCACCAGACGCCACCACACCAGGCCCCACTCGGGTTCGAACCAGGACCTCATGCATACTAAGCATGTGCTCCGAGTTGCCCCTAGCCCCTCTTTTGTCTAACGAGAATGGAATTCACATTAAAAATGTGTCACTACATTCAGTATTGGGCAGCCACCCTCTATCTGGTTCCAAAACATCTGCATCACCCCAGAGGGAAACCCTGTACCCAGTAAGTAGTCACCCATCCCTTAGCTGCAAGCATCTGCTGGTCTTCATCCTATCGTTCTGGATTTCTAGGTATTTCATAGAAATGAAATCATATACCATGTGGCCTTTGCTGTCTGGCTTCCATCACTTAGCATAACGTTTTCAAGGTTCATCCACACTGTCGCGTTTTTTTTTATGGTTGAACCTTCTACAGTATGGATAAAGCACATTCTGCTTGCCTGTTCGTCAGTAGAGGGACATCTGGGTAACTTACACCGTCTATCAACACTAGTGCTGCCGATGTGCCATAAGCAGCTATCTGAGTCCCTGTCCTGGAGGACTGTGGACACACCGGTGAGTGTGGAATTGCAACTGTGATGTTTGCTGCTGGGAGCTGCCACCTCTGGGGATGCTGGTCCAGGGCTCTGGAGGGGAGTTCGTAAGGTACAAAGCTTTTTTTTTTTTTTTTTTTAAATGGGTACTGGGGATTGAACCAGTAGCACTTAACCACTGAGCCACATCCCCAGCCCTATTTTATATTTTAGAGACAGGGTCTCACTGAGTTGCTTAGTGCCTGGCTTTTGCTGAGGCTGGCTTTGAACTTGTGATCCTCCTGTTTCAGCTTCCCGCGCCACTGGGATTACAAGCCTGCACCACCACGCCCAGCTGGTACAGAGTTTTAACAAGTTCCCAGGTGAGCACTAGTGAGATCCAGGTCAGCTTAGGAACGCTGACCAACTGGCCGCGGAGAATGAGCTCGACAGCCTGCCAGCTTCCCAGCGCTGTGGAAACGGTCTGTAGGCAATGGAAGGAAGGGCCCCCCAGGTGAGCTCACCCCCAGGTGAGCATGCCTTCAGCATCATCAGCCCCGTCCCATTACTGCTGTCCACACCCCTGCGGGGTCAAACAGCCTACAAGACGAGATCCCTCCCCACCCTCATGGCCACTCACTTGGCGTTTCTGGCCCTTCTAACCGCTGAGCTCGGTGGGCACTTGGTGTCTGGGCCACAGGCGAAGCCTCTGGAGACTTCTGCTCTTCCCCATCCCAGTTGTCCCACAGAGCTGTGTTCAGGAAGCTGAGCCTGCTGCTCCCTGAGGAGCCGGCCTGTGGGGACTGCTGCTGAGGTTCTCTATGGGCAGCACAGCTTCCTCGAATTGGAGTGGTGCCGGGGAGTCCTGGGGAGTGGCAGTCACTGCTGTCTAGAGCCCCATGGGCCTGTCTGCTGGGACTGCTGGTGCTCAGGGGGCCAGTCCGTTCGAGGTTCAAGTGGTCAATTGGAATTGGTGAGAGGGGCTCAACATGCCAACAACAGTCATCCACTGGAACTGGGGGGTCACTATCCTGCAGTGTACTGCTGTTTCCCTGATGGGAGGCCACTTCCTGCTCATCTTCACTGTCCCCAACTTCCACCACTTCGCCTGCTGCAGCCTGATTCGGCAGGAATGGCCCCAGTGGTGAGAGTTTCTGGAACCTGCTGGTGACATCGGTGAGGCCTCCTATAGCGGGCTGCTGTGCACGTGGAGAAGAAAGTGAGCAGTACCTGGGGTGGGGACCGGAAGGGCTTCTGTAGACCTGCCTTCCACTGTCAGAGGCTCCTGGGGTGACAGGTGACATCTGGGGCGTGTTCACTGAAGACTGTGCAGCTTCCTGAGCGGCCCTGTTTTCTGAGGCGGCGCTGGGCGTGTGCCGACCCATCTTGTCCCCTGGAGTCCTGGGAACAAGGCTTGTTATCTGGGTTTGTGATGAGCAGTCACGGCTTTTACTGGCCAGTGGGGTGGCAGGCACCAGCCATGAGGTGTCTGTGCTGTCCTCGTGGAGGCTGCTCTCCTGGTCACACAACAGCCAGGGGACCCTTCCACGGCCCAATGCATCCTGATTTTCCAGCTCTCCCTCTTCTTCCTCCCGCTGTATCCCAGCTCCTTCCTTCAGTGGGCTGCAACATTCCTGATCTGCATCAACATCAATGACTGAAAATAGTTCAGAGGACCTGGGGCTAAATTCTAGAACTTTCCTTTCCTCTGGGAGATCATTAGAAATGGACTTTGTTTTGGTTTGTTCCAGTTCCAACTCTTCATCTGAATCCAGTAAAAGGATAATCTCATTCTCTTTGCTCAAATGGGATGGGAGGTCCTGGGAGCTGGTACTCAAGTGGTCAGGCTGTGACTGGGTCAGGTCAATGGGTGAAGATTTTTCTGGAGAAATCGGGACACCCTTGGTTTTGCCTTCTAACATGGAACTACATCCTTTGCCTTTCCAGTGACCTGGCTCTGTGAATGAAGTGAGAAAACTATTGTCCCTCTTCTGCCTTAAAGGTACAAGTGGGGACAGTGAGCCTGGGGAGGCCACCCGGGAAGCACCACCATGTGACTGAGACGCTGCTGGGGATGGATCACCTATGTCAAGGTGGAACTGTGACTGGCCAGGACTCCTGCCTCCGGGGGGCTGTGACAGGAGGTAGCATGGGTGTGGCAAGGATATCTGCTGTGGAGCCAGAGGACAGGCCATCTCCACCTGCCTCTCCCTGACAGTGCCACTCTGCTCCTCAGGGCTGCTCATTATTTGGGACAGTTCAGATCCTTGAGTTGATGAACAGGCCTGTTGGTGATTGTGGATCTTCACTGGATGCAAAAGGAAGCCTTCTTTTCCCCCTGCCTGGCAGCCCCCAGAGGGGCTCGGGCCAGGTGCCCCTGTTGGCACCTCTTGCTCGTGGGTCTCTGCCTCCCCTGTGCTGACTGAACGCAGGCCCGGGAGCAGCGGAAGGGAATGTGGTGCGTTTCCCCAGGTGGCTGAGGCCTCCTCTTTGCCAGGCCCAGACAACTCCGATTGTTCTTGCTTTTCTAACTGTTCGTCACTCTGGACCCTTCCCAGCACAGGCCCAGCCACTGGACTGTCCTTCCCGGGGTAGTCACTGTCCTTCTCTGTGTCTGTTTCTCTCTCCCGCTGGAGTAGCTTTCGCTGAGTAGCTGCAAATTCATAAATTTCTTCCATCTCTGCTTCATTGACCTGCACTCTGTCTTCTTGGTGGCTCTCTGTTTCCTCCTCCTCCTCATCCGCCCACACTGCCCTCAAGAGCTCTTGGAGATTCTCCACTCTGCTGTCACAGTTCTCATCTTCCTTCTCCTGCTGTTCGCCCTCGGAGTCCATCAGGACAGGCACCTGCTCACACAGGTGAACGAGGTCATTCACACCAAACCTGCAACAGGAAGCACTGTGTCACCACCACTAGGGTGGTGGCCCAAGCTGTCTTCAGGAGGAGGAGCAGCCAAGGGATTCGGCTGTGGCCTTCCCCACTCTCCTAAGATGGCGCCCACTCTCCTGCCCAGGACACCCCAGCCACTAGCTCTAGGAACCAGAGACCTACCACATTTACTGGGCTGCTACAAACACAGGGGTGTGTAGACAGAGTACGGGATGGAGGGGCTGGCAGGGCTGCAAATCTGCACAGTGCAGGCTGCCCTGAGAGGCCCCTGGGATAGTCAGTCAGAGACCAGAGCAGGCCAGTCAGCCACTGCCCCGAGGCTCTGGGACTCAGCATTGCCTCTTAAACACGGGGGCTGAGCTGTTCCTTCCCAGACACTGAGGAATGAGGCAGCCTGGGAGGAGCAAGGCTTCACCCCCAAGGCCCTTGAGGTGGCTGGGAGGCAGGATGCCTGCTGCTACTGCTGAGCTCACAGGGATGATCAAGAGGCTGCAGTGTGGGGATGCTGAGGCCGCGGGCCAGCCTCTCATCATGCTTGTGGCCTGGCAGAATCCTCCCTATCCAGGGCTTGGCATCCCAATTTTCAACTACCATACTCTATTCAGAGTTGTCACTGGTCATAAACTTGTGATTAAAATTGGACTTTCAAAGTTTTTTGGGGGAAGGGAGTAATGGGGATTGAACCCAGGCATGCTTAACTACTGAGCCACATCCCCAGCCCTTTTTATGTTTTATTAAGAGATAAGGTCTTAGTAAGTTGCTTAGGGCCTCACTAAGTTGCTGAGGCTGGCTTTGAATTTGTGATCCTCCTGCTTCAGCCTCCTGAGCCACTAGGACATTAGGTGTACTAACAGACCTGGCTAGGACTCCAAGTTTTAACAGCCTCAGCCCTGACATTCCTGCAGCACAATCTTCCCCTGAGCTGTCAGTCTGCCAGCCCTCACCACTGACTCAAAGACTGTGAAGCTGTGGAAGGAACAGTCCCAACCTGAGGGCCAAGGAGCTCAGGGCAGGGACCAGGCACGGAGGCAAGCTAGTATCTGCTGTGTAAAGATAGTGCAGGAATGCACAGGCCGCCTCGAAGCTCACGTTGCTCAGTAGGACACGCTGGGTCAGATCACCATCTTCTACAGCAGAGAAGCCTTCATTGTTCATCTGAAAATAAAACAAAATACAGAAGGTTAATTGACTGGACAGTTGTGACTTGGAGTGAGCAGATTGTCCAGATGTCCATGTGTCTTGAGCCTGGGCCTTTGCTGTGCATTTAGTTGGCCACAACTCTGGAGGATGGGCTATAACATTTCTCTTTATTTTTTTTGTACCAGGGATTGAACTCAGGGGTGCTTAACCACCGAGCCACATCCCCAGCCCTTTCTATTTTCTATTTTGAGACAGGATCTCAATAAATTGCTAAGATTGGCCTTGAACTTTCAATCCTTCTGCCTCAGCCTCCCAAGCCACTGGGATTACAGGTGGGTGCCACCATTCCTGGCTTGGGATATAACAGTTCTTATTTTCAAAGTCACATTATGGGTGGATGTTTAAGGAGCTAGTTCATTTTCCTTTGACAGGGTCTAGAGTTTTCTGACACAGACTAATTTCTTGGATTCCTATAAGTTACAACATGTCTGAACAGCAACTCAATCTTAAAGAGACTGATGTAAGACTTTAAAAGAGTACAAATGGAGGAAAAAGGGAACAATTCTGAGGGGAAAATAAGGAACTGAAAATCTGGCCAGTTGCAGTGGTACACGCCTGTGATCCCAGAAGCCCAGGAGACTGAGGCAGAAGGATTGTGAGTTCAAAGCCAGCCTCAGCAACTTAGCAAGGCCCACAGCAACTCAGCAAGACCCTGTCTCTATTAAAATACAAAAGGGGGACTGGGGTTGGATCAGTGATAGATCACTTGTCTTGCATGTGTGAGGCACTGGATTTAAAACTCAGCACTACATAAAAATAAATAAATAAAGATATTGTGTTCATCTACAACTAAAAAAAAAAATATTAAAAAAAATACAAAAAGGGACTGAGGATGTTGCTCAGTGGGATGTTGCCCCTGGGTTCAATTCCGAGTACAAAAAAAAAAAAAAATTGACATTTCCCAGCTCTGCAGTCCTCCCTTCTCCACAGAACCACAGAAGCAGACCCTGCTGGCAACCATCAGGAAGCCTGCTCTGCGACAGGACAGCAGTGTGGGGTGAGATGAGGAGTGAGGAAGGGAAAAGGCTGCATGAGACATAAGAGAGGGCCCGGTCGGAGAAAGGTGGCAAGGGAGGGCGAGAGGTACGTGCTGGCCACTGCCCTGCATACTTACATACTGAATGAGAAGTGGACATCGGGCATAAAGCACAAACTTGTGGGCATAAAGCACCTCCCCACTGTCCATCTGGAACTGGACGTCACTCAGGTGTGGGTTATTGACCATGGCACTGAAGTCAGCAGCCAACAGCCCCAGGGAGACCTGCAGAAGGAGAAAAGGAGGAATCCTAGCTTTTCTAACTGGGCCTTGAGGGCCCCAACCGGGGGGCGGGGCACTAGGGTGGGCTGAGCCAGGACGCTTGCTCTCCTCTCTAGAACGTGCGTGCACCACCTCTGGGTTACCTTAAAGCCCTCAGTGATCCAGAGGAGCAAAACACTACTTCTGTCTCAGGTTCCCTAGCATACTGTGCTCCCTGACCCACAACGGAAGGGACCTGCAAGTAGATTACGATAAGATGTCCTCGCAGCCTCTGGGATTGTGTGTGCACATGCTGTCACACCCAATCCTCAGAGCAGCCTGATGTAGCAGACCAGAACCCTGAACTCAAGGTGCTCGGGGACCTGCCATTTCCTGACTATACGTGGTGACATCACCAGGCTGGCCCATGGCATGAGGTGCTGGGTCTCCTGGGATGATGTCCACTCTAAAAAGTACTCAACTTCTGGGCCTGGGGTTGTGGCTCAATGGTAGAGCGCTTGCCTAGCATGTGCAAGACATCGATCCTCAGCACCACATAAAAATAAATAAATAGGGCCTGGCGTTGTGGCTCAGTGTAGCACGCTCGCCTGGCAAGCGCGGGGCCCTGGGTTCAATCCTCAGCACCACATAAAAAACAAATGAGGGTATTGTGTCCAACTACAACTAAAGAATAAATATTTAAATAAATAAGTAAATAGATAGATAAATAAATAAAGGTGTAAAAAAAAAAAAGGACCCAACTTCTAATGCTCTCTGCCAACAACATGGGACACTGGACCATTAGTTGGAGCCCAGGACCCACACACAGAAGGGTCACAGCAAGTCCCTACACAATGAAGGAAACGAGCATGTGAGCAGATGCCAGGATGAGGAAGCTGCAGTCAGCAGTCCCACTGGGCTCCCAGGACAGAGAGGCTCCAAGGCTTTGGTGCTGAGGTAACCCACAGCATCCAAGGATGAAGGGACAGAAGCACCAGGAGGGGACTCAGGAGGGCAGGTGGGCTCTCTGCTGGCTCCATTCAAGGGCCAGTCAGGGTGTCAGTCATCTGGGAAGCAGAGACCAGTATTTGAGCACCAGTGGCCAAGACCATGGAGCTGGAGCACAGCCAAAAGCCTGGCCTGTGGCACAGAAGCCCATCCTTACCGAAGTGTGGACACCTCTCTCAGGAGGCTTCTCCCTGAACGGCAGGACAAAGCCAGTCAGTGGAAGGCTGCTGGGCACCGAATCTATCCCTAAGAGAAGGAGTCACTCATTAGAACATCACTTCCTGGCAACGTCAACCACCAAGCAGGCAGCACCACCTTAGGCTCGGCTGCACCAGCAGTGCCCTGGCAAACTGCCAGCCAAGGCCACCTGCACTTAAAGCACACCACCAAGACTATTCTCACCACCCTTCCTGAGGGGGAGGTAAAAGGACAGTAAAACAGACAAAGTTAGCGAGGATGGCTCAGTCTTTGGTTGAACTTCTTGCAAAACTGTGGCAGACACAAGTGTCCTACATCACACTTCCCTCTAAGGAAAACACCCAAGGCCTGACCCTCACGTTGAGCTGGGATGAGCCTCAGGTCTGAGCTACCTCACAGCTCGGTCTAGCCTGGCCAGCCACATCAGGTAGGGCTGGCCCAAAACCCCAGGGCTCACCTGCAACCCCACTGCAGGGCCATGGGCTGCCACTCAGCCCCTCCTCTGCCAGGTCCATGAGGTCCTGCAGGGCTTGGTGCTCCCTCTGGCTGGCAGAGAGCAACGGGTCCCTGGGGCCAAGGCCTGCAGGGTGGCTGCTGTGGAGAGCAGGTGACTTTTGCACGCTTGGCTCTGGCTGCTCCCACAGCACCAGTGGTAGCTCAGGTTCCTGCAAGAAGGTGGAAAACAGCAGCTTGATCACTGTCACGCACTGCAGCAGCCACCTCCCCCCCACACGGCTGGACCTAAAATTGCATAGCAGGAAAAGGGCTGTCCTGAGGGTGGCCAGTCATAGCCAGGAGCAGTCCTGGGAGGCTTTCTCTCATCCCTGTATCCTGGGCTCTGTCATGGCCCGGCTAGGCCATGGCATCCATGTCTGCAGTCCATCCCTGGGCTGGAAGGGGACCTAATGTCATCTAAATGGCTGCATGCAGTGAGTGTTGACTGAGGACCTCCTACAGGAGGATCCTCTGAGGAAAGACTTTACTAGTCCCCCTGGGGGTGGAGGGCATGCTAATTTTTGGAGCCAAAGTCCTTCTTTTCTTATCAAGAGAACCACTTAGTTGCTAGAAGGAGAAATGAATGGCAGCTGGTGCCCCTTTGGCTTCCTCCCCTTCTATTTCCTGGACTTCTCATTGCCCACTGTCATATCCAGGGCTGCATTTCTGTACTCTCCCCAAAGCCTGTCCATGTGCTAGGAGGGACAGGCTCACCTTGGCTGGCTGCTGGGGCACGATGGGAGGTACCAGGCCCATGGTGTAAAAGGACTCCACAGCCCAGGCCCTAGTCAGGGCACTTCCCTCCCACAGAAAGTTCCTCTTTCCTTCAGGCAGCTGTAGACGCCAGCCTGCCTCTTCCCATTCTTCCTTGAAAATCCTGCTGGCAGGAAGTGGTGGCGTGCTGGACAGCTCAACTTCCTCTGAAAGCAGCTGGGCCACGCGGTCCTCAATCTGTCTACCTGTGGTCTCAGAATCCTGAACTAACAACTGTGGGGGGGATGCCGGGGGTTTCTTCTTGCGACTCTTTTTCTCTAGAGATAAACAGAAGTGGCTCAGTCAGTGATGGATCTATCTCCTTGTCTGGAAGCCCCCACTAAGAGGAACTTAGTCATGGCACAGCAGCGAGATCTCCGGGGGGCCCTGCTCCCAGCCACTCATACCTGCTCCTGGTCTCATTCTCTCAGAAAAAGCGTTTTCTAGTATGAGTGCAGGCACAGCTGGACACTGCTCTATCTCAGATCGGGACAGAGCCATGGCCACCAGCAGGTCCTCGGATGGCACGCTGGGCTTGCTAACCTTCCGCCTCTTCTGTGGCTCCTTCTTGTTGGTGGCTCCTTTCCGTTTCAAACCCCTAGTGTGACTGCCGGAGCTAAAAGGCACAGAGAAAGGCTGGTGAGGGCATCCCCAAAGCCTGGGCCTCTTCCCTTTTAGGGGTGACAGGAAAAGGATTGACATGCCATCAGTCACCTCAGCTTCCACTGTGCTGATTCTGCTCCTCCTGAGCTCACACAATCCTAGCCAAAAGTTCAGCATGGGCGGGACACAGAAGGATCTGGGCCCTTTCTATGACTGTCCAGTTAGGTTCTTAGCAGACAGACAAAGCCACTGGTGGTCCCTGTAAACCCTAGTTGTGTCCAAACCTTCTGGTGTAGTCAACACTTGATGGCTCTGAGTTGGCTCCCTAGATTTGCACTGAAATTTCAGGTGGCCCCAAAGCAGCCCTTCCTTCAGGGGCTCCAGGGCAATGTCTCTACTCCAGGCCTAAAGGAAGGGCCTCCTTTCCTTCAACAGTGAGCAGCCTCAGCTAGTGCAGCGCCTCTGACATGGGCAGTTAGTGTGGAGGGGTCTCTGGCTGGAGGGAATCTGCCTGCCCTGGCTTTTGCAAATGCTGTGTTCTTGCTGGGTGAGGAAGGCTGGAGATTCCCAGGGGTGCTTTGGAAGATCTAAGCAAGCCCTAACTCAGCTCCAGCTTCCTAGGAACCATAACTGCCAAAGGGAAAGGGGCCAGCCTGCTCCTATGAGGGCGGCAGGGCCTGAGCTCCAGGAAAGCAAGTGAGGAGCTCAGGGGCTGGGTGCCCAGGCAACATAGGCACCCAGGCCAGCGAGCTCTGCCAGAGAGCCACATGCCCAGGCTTGGCCTCAGGAGGGTGAGTTCAAAGACCCCTCAAGGGTATCCAATTCCTGTAGCTTTCTATTCAACCTGCCTTCTAGGACCCACATATGTCTAGTTTCACTACTTGGGAGAATTTTAGAAGCAGACATTTAATCTGATTGGCAAGCAATGGGTGAGACAGTCTATTCACAAGCCTCAGGCTGCCCATCCTATAATCTAGTGTGGATGTCTAAATATAAATGGGCTTCTCAGCTAAGAGAACCCCTCTGCCTCTGCAATCTCAGCTTGACCAAGCCCAGCTGCCCATGACCCACAGGCAAGACAGTGGTATAAACAGTCCCCAACCTTCGTCTTCCCTATACTCCTACTAGCTGTCAAAGAAAAGAAGTCCCAAACCTAAAATAGTCTGAGGCCCACAGTGCCTTCGTTCCCTCTAAAGTTGGGATCAATTTGGGTGTCCTGAGCCCCAGGGCAGTATGAGCAAAGCTAACCTGTGTGAGGCACTGGGTTTGATCCTCTGCACCACATTAAACAAACAAACAAACAAACAAAAAAAATAGATAAAATAAAAGCATTCTGTCCATCTACAACTACCCCCCCCCCCCAAAAAAAAGTACAAACCACATATCAACACTATCATTTGGCTCCTTTTTTCGTCATGTGTCTCACCTGGGTACAGGAAGACTGCCGCCTGCCTCCAACTGAGCTGTCTGCAGCCGCGCGGCCTGCAGCAGGAGCTGGGGGCCCACCTCCATCTTCACTGCACACTGCTTCAGGTGACTGATTCTGCTCTTGGAGCTGAGAAACAGTTTGCCACAAATCGGGCACTCAGGGATCTGAGGTATGGAAGGTTTTAGTGCCTTTTCAGCCTCATCCAAGCACCTGAAGGAAAACAGTAAATAGGGGAGAGCCAGCCTACCCAGGAACATGGAAGGCAGCAAATGCTGGTTCATGTCAACATGGATCTGCTGTGGTCTAGGCATGTCCCCAAAGCCAGTCCCCCACAGTCTGCTCATCTCCCCGGCAGTTGGCTCCAGAAACTAAATTTAGACATCTGTTAGTAAAGTGGCTAAAGAAAGCAAGGAGAGACCCAACAGAGTTACCTTGGGATCCAGCAACTCCACTCCCAAGCACAAGCCCTGAAGAACTGAAAACAGGTGTTCAAACAAATACATGAAATCTCCATCAGAGCAACTCTATTCACAAAACCCACGAGGTGGGAAACATCCAACCGTATATACAGGGATGAAAGGATAAATATGTGGTGGCTCCATACAATGGCTGTTACTCAGCCATGAAAAGGAATGACACACTAATACATGCACCACACAGATGACCTTTGAAAACATTATGTTAAAGGAAAGAACACATGAAAACATGTAAGTGAAGGAAGAAAACAAAAGGATCAAGTAATGCCTGACTCTACATCTATGTAGTGTCCAGAGTGAGCAAACCCACAAACCATGATCTGTGGTTTCTAGGGGAGTGACGGAGGGGCAATGGGGTAGAGACTTCTTTGGGGTGATGAAAGTAACCCACAACTGATACTGGTGACAGCCGCACAACCATGTGGATATAACAAAAGCCTCAGGATTGTACACTTTTATTTTCTTGTGGCATTGAGAATAGAACCCAGGGTCTCAGAAGTGCTAGATAAGCACTGAGCTGTATCCCGCCCCCGCCCTTACTATTTTTATTTGGGGATAAGGGTGTTGCTAATTTGCCTAGGCTGGCCTCAAACTTGTGATCTCCCTGCTTCAGCCTCCCAAGTAGCTGGGATCAGGGGTATGTGCCACCACACCCAGCTGGAATTGTGCCCTTTAAATGGGTGAAAAGTATGATATGTGATTATATCCCAATAAAGTTGTTAGGTGGCAGGGCATGGTGATGACACCCAGGTGCTAGTCTCAATTCCCTCTAGAGTGGGCTGTTCCCCACTTGGGTCGTTTAGGTGGGAGACAGGATGGTCTGTGTTGCTCCTACCTGTTCACGTGCTGCTCCCTCCGGGTCACGTTCATGGCTGAGAGGTTCTTCTGACACATTTGGCAGAAGAACAACCCATTCTCCTCCAGGCTACCATTGTGCGCAGATGCTGCTTCCCTTCCAAACTCCTGCTGCAAGGCCAAGGCCACGGCAGCATCACTGTCTGTGGCAGGGAACCTGGCCTCATACCCTGTGGAGAAGCAACCAAGATCCATGAGGACAGGGCCACCACCAGACTCTGCCAAGTCTATGCCTCTCACAGAGCATGAAGAAACCAGAACCCAGCACCACTGTGCAGGCTTGGTGATGGGGGTGCGGCCCACGGAGACTGGGCACGGGGGCACTCCTGGAACAGCTCTCCCAAAGTCCAGTATGCACACGAACCACCTGCGAGGCTTGTTAAGATGCAGGCTCAGATTCAGGAGGTCCAGGTGGCACCTGGGACTTTGCATCTCTAACAGCCACCAGATGGGTGATGTGAGTGGTCCAGGCCACTCTGAGTGGTCCTGCAGAAGCTGTCCTTCATCTTCCACTAAATCCTGCACCTTGGGCACTACAGGGTCACACGGCTCCTAGTCCAGCAGAACTAGGTTTTCTCTTTCAAGCTTAGCCTCCCCCACTGCTGACCTGCTGCCCATGACAGAAAAACCACAGCAAAGTAAAAGGCCTTCAGTGGTTAAAGGCAGAGTCTCCAACTTAGCATTAGACCAAAGGAGGAACTGATTCTGACCCTAAAATGGCTGCCGGGTGGCCCATCTGATATTACTGGAGCTGAGCATCACTGTGGCCTATCACTGCAGCCACAAAACCAGGAAGCAGCAGCACCCCTTCATTTGGCATCCTGTTTTCCTTTCTTCCTGTGGTGCTGGGAACCAAACCCAGGGTCTCACCCATGCCAAGCACATGTTCTACCACCGAGCTTGCTCCCAGGTACCCTCCCTTTTTTTTATTATTATTTTTGGTACTGGGGATTGAACTCAGGGGCATTCGATCACTGAGCCACATCCCCAGCCCTATTTTGAATTTTATTGAGAGACAGGGTCTCACTGAGTTGCTTAGCACCTCGCTTTTGCCGAGGCTGGCTTTGAACTTGCTATCCTCCTGTCTCAGTCTCCCGAACCGCTGGGATTACAGGTATGCCCACCATGCTGGGCAGCCCTCCCTTTCTTTTCTTTTTTTTTTTAAATAAAGAGGTGGAGCCAGGCACAGTAGCACATACCTGTAAACCCAACACCTAGGAAGACTGAGGCAGAAAGAGCTCAAGTTCAAGATTTGACTTGGTAACTTAGTGAGAATCAGTCCCAAAACTTAAAAAATAAGAAAAGGGGGTATCTGGAGACATAGCTCAGTGACAGAGTGCCCTGGGTTCAATCACCAGTACTGGGGGCAAGGAAGGTCTATCCCTTCCTGAATCTTAGTTGGGCATAATGTGAAAACACCTGGCAAACAACTGAGTCAAATGTATGGCAGGTGCGAGGCTTAGGTAATTGCTGAGTGACTCCTCTGTCCCCCACTTGTGTCACAAGGATCAATGCCTCTGTAGGATATCAACTCACATGCTGTAGACCTTTGTGGCAGCCCAAGAATCCTCATGCTCTTAGGTGAAATCAGGAAATATATTACCAATCTGTATTTATTAGCTGTAGTTCTACCACAATGGTTTATTCCTACTTCTTTTCCTGTTGTTATGTACTTATCAGAGGATCCATGCTTTTTAGGCGATAAAGAGGACCATCTGGCACTACGACACTGACACACTTGCAGTGGTGCAATACAAAGTACACAGCACTGTGCAGTGTGGCTTCACAGTGTTTAACCTGGGCCAGTGGAGCCCGACCTACCCACAGTGCACCACAACCCAAGCACCAGCAGAAGGCATGAAATGACACCAGAGGAAAGAATCAAACACATCCAGAAAGTGGGAGATCTCATAGGACAATTAGCCTGGACTCCTAGGAAAGTTAGTGTTAAAACAAAACAAAATAAAAATAAAAACCAGGGCACTTGGGGCTGGAATTGTGACTCACAGGTAGAGTGCTCACCTAGCATGGGCGGGACCCGGGTTCGATCCTCAGCACCACATAAAAATAAAGACATTGTGTTGTGTCCATCTACACCTAATAAATAAATAAATAAATAAATATAACCAGGGCACTAGTCTAGAATATGACCTTAAGATACCACAGAGCTATAACTATACAAAGTGTATTACTTATACTGAGTCCTCACTAGGAAAAAACAGTTATGTGAGCCTGAAGCAACTGGGAAATAGGACTATGAACTGCATATAAGTTCAATCGTGGAATCAGATGGATGTTGGTGGTGTGGTTATGCAGGAGAATCCAGCAGTGAAGCATCATAATGTCTATAACTTATTTTCAAATAATATAAAAATATACATTTTTAAAGAAACATACAACAGGAACATTCTGAACCAACTTTGGGACTACTGGCCAATTCTAGAATCACAAACAAAACCAATTAAGATCTGAAAAACTAAAAAAAAAGGGTATATGTGGCAAAATGTTAACATATTGTTGAATCTATATGAAAGTATAGAGAATTCATTGTAATTTTTATCAATTTGTTGTGTTTTAAAAAACTTTTCTGTAAGCAAAGACTTATATAATGAAATGTCAAAATAAAAAAAATTTTTTAAAAAAGGTACTTTTGTCAAGGAAGCCAATTGAAATGACCAAGGGACCCTTCATTCTTTGGCTGGAAAAGTTTAAACAATAGGCAGAGAGCCTGCCTACAACAGAAATGGAATGAACACTGGTTCCTTTCCACCCCCGTACTCCAGTGCTATAACTTATCTCTGCTTGGAAGAAGAACATGCTTCTCATACCGTTTCCTGTCACCATCTCCTCTTGAGGACTTTGTGGGCTGTTCTCTTCCAGTGCGGCCTCCACGGAGCACTCTCCTGAAGCATGCCTCAAACGCTCAGGGTCTGCTCGCTTGAACTGCTGCATCCGCTGGAGAACCAGCTCTGCAGTGCGGGGTTTGGAGGGACTTGGCACAGCTGCTGTCAAACAGGTTGGAGCAAGGTGGGAGTCACCACTGGGAGCATTCTCTGGCAGAAGAAAATATTCAGTGTCTGTACTACTAGAGAAATAAGACTTTCCCCACCAGAGGCAAGTGACCCAAGGTTCCAAGGGATACTTTACCAACCAGTTTAGGTTGGACCTGCAAGTATGAGCAAGACTGCTTGCTGGGAACTTGTTTGTGGCAATGACAGGAGGAGGGATGTGACTGCTGATGAGCTTGGGGTCTATTTTTGGGGTGTTTAAAAATGTTCTAAAATTAGGTAGCAGTGGTGGTGGCACAACTCTGATTATACCACTGAACTCTACACTTTAATAAGTGAATTAAATTCCAATACATTTCACAGGAAGTGAATTATATTTCAATAAAACTTATTAATTATTAATGACAAATGTTTCTCTCTTTCTAGATCCATTCTCCTTTAACTTTGGATCCACAGAAGGCCTTCAGTGGAGACCATGAACCCTCTGAAGCTGGGTCAATTTTACAGGCATAGGGTTTTCTGGGAACCATGAAGAGCTTTCATTAGATGCGCAAAAGGGAGCATGAAGGGCCAAGAGTGTCTAGGCGACATTACTGCTGCCGTCTACAGTCTCTGAGCTAAGGTTTGATTACCACTCCTTAGAGGAGCTTCTGCCCATGTTAGGGGGAAAAATGCTATTTCAGGTCAGGAAGTGAAGGTAAGGAAAATTTAGAAACAGAACAGTAGCTCAGAGGACTTGTGGTGCATTATTCACACATGGCTGGCCTTCAGTTCTGCATGCAGAACTTATGCTGAGGCAGGCCTCAATGTGCTGAGGGCAGCAGGACAGAATGGTTACCTCAAACGATGAGAAAAGGAAAAAAATAATTAAAGGTCTTTGGAGAAGAGTTAAGACTTGAAGATGCTCCTGGGATCTAGACTCAGCACAACTTCCTCAGCCTTCTCAGCAACCTAAACAAATTGGCTGGCCATTCCAACTTACCCACACTGGAATGAATTCAAGAAAATCACAGCATTATTTTCAGGTTGTGTAACTCCCGTTAGCTACGTAACGTAAACATTCACGAGCAATTCTCAAAGAGCAAAGGGCTCCAAAGAGAATTGCATGGGAGATTCACAAAGGGCTCATGTTTTCTATAGTTACAGTTTATAAGTTGGCAAACTCTGGGCCTGGGGCTGGCTGCCTGTTTTTGTACATGAAGTTTTATTGGCACATGGCCACACCCACTGATTTCCATATGGTCTATGGCTGCTTTCACACTATAGTATCAGAGTTGGGTATAGTGATCCCTCTAGGGAACTGGTTCCAGGACCCCCTACAAATATAAAAATGTGCAGATGTTTGTCCCTTATATAAAATAGTACAATATTTGCAAAGGACCTTTAAGTCATATCTAGATGACTTATGACACTTAATATAATGTGTTAGGTAATTGTTACACAGTATTGTTTAGCAAATAATAAGAAAATAAGTCTGTACTTGCTCAGTACAGATGCAGTTGTTTTTCCTCAAATATTTGCTATCTGAAGCTGGCTGAATCTTCAGATTTGTATCCCACCTATAGGGAGGGTCAATGACAGTTCTAACAGATTGTAGGGCCCACAAAATCAAAATATTACTATCTTTGGCCTTTTTCAGAAAGTTTTCCAACCCATGGTTGGAGATAGTGCAAATCACTTCTGTGGTCCTCTCTGAAAGGTGTGGCCATGGTTCTTGCCTGGTTACCTGTCTGGATGCTCTGTGCTCTTCCGCAGAGGTTGGGCTGATTCAGAGCAGGAACAAGCACTCCTCCCTCCCCATTCACAGAGAGAGCTTGTTCATTTTCTTGCAACTTGGTTGCCTCTGGCTTTTTAGTGCTAGGGTCCTCGCTGCCTAATTTAGGTTTCTTCCCTGCAGGGCCAAGAAGTGTTTTGCTCTTGGTGGTGGATTGTTTGTTTTTTTTCAGTTTGTTTCTGATCTGAGTGCTGTTTGAGGCCTTCTGGGTCTTCTTTTCTCCTGACACTTCCTTGGTCCCATTTTTTTTTACCCTTTGGAAAAAGTTGGCACAGAGTTCTTTAAAATCATCATCTGACTCATCCATCATCTGACCAGTTTTGAGTTTTAAGGCTTTGGGGAGGGTCTTCAGGGGAGTAAGGACTGATCTGAGGGCATTTCAACAGTAAGAGAGAGAGAGGCTGCCTACAAGCCCAGCTTCAGTCACACTTTCAGTTCCACCAGCTTCTTCCTCGCCTTACCAAGTCCCGTGGAGAGTGCACAACTGAGCAAAAAGTATTGTTTTCCTCTCCGTAATGATTTAAATATCTTTCTTCAAATTGGGCCCATGGTTAAACCACATATTTAAAGCTTCCTTCTGCTAAAGTTCACAGCTGAGAAAATATTCTGCTGTCCAACAGAGGCCTCTGACATAAAACACACATGAACTCCGTGCTCAGGTGAATCTCCAAGATCTCCATGATAATGAAGCACATGGGTTGGTTTGATTTCATATCTGTGGAAAACCAAAAGCAGAACTGTAATTCAACAAATATTACCATCATATGTCATTTCTTCCAGGAAGGTAAAAACCATGCAGGGTGTGGGAAAAGTCTTCAGAGTAATAACATTCTACAAATGCTCTGTATGGCCTTATTAACACAGTATAATCATCCCACAGGACATCACAACACATCAGGGTATCTAGAAACCTGCTAATGCAGTCTTCCATAGGCAGAAAAAAATATGTGCATCTTAAGAGAGCTTTGCTTTTACTGAAATTTGGAGAACCCTACAAAGGACAGTTGCCAAAGAAACTGGGTAAGCCCAAACCTAGGGAACCTATCTCCCTACACAGACCTAAAACTACCAGATTTATTAATGGATTGGGGCTCCATGAATAAATGCTGCATAAAAGAAAAAGCATATAACCCCAAACATGTAGGAGAGAAAAGGCCACTTCTCTACCTTCTCAGCCCACAAGAGCTCTCCAAACCCAGAGAACCAGAATACTGCTTATATGCAAAGGTTGAACCAAAGGGCATTATTATTTATTTCAGCACACTATTTAGTGTGGTTCAAAAATCAAAACTGAATTATCAGATGGCAAAGTCCTTCATTTCGAATTCAACAAAATCTCCAATGCCCAGTCTAATTAATCATTTAGTTTTCCAGAACTGGGCAGATAAAGCTGCCCAGAATTTCCTTTGTATGGTGGCTGGCTGAGTCTCATCTTCCATGTTATCTCCTCAGAGCAGCTTCCTTTGATGTTTAAGTGAACACTCTCCATGTATTGTCACACATGGTTTTCAAAATGGCACTCATCAAGGTTACAGTCATATACAATGAAAAACCTTTATTGAGTGCTTACTGTGTGCCAGACTGTTCCAATTGCTTTTCAAGTCTTTAACTCATTTAATCCTTACAACTCTAAACAAGAAAATCAACCATCATCTTTTCTTTACAGCAAGGACCTATGCACAAGCTGAATAAGGAACTAGCTCAAGTCCATACAGCTTTTCAAATGTCGAGGCAGAGATCAGACTCAGGCAGTGTGGTTCCAGAGTATCACTCTTATGTTTTTATTCATTGACTTATCTGTCCAAACTTAAGTTCAACACTTCAAGAGGGCACAGTGAATTCTTTCTGGCTGATCCAACACCTGACCTGTAATAAGGTGCTCAACAACCATTTGTTGATCATGAACTGCAGAGAGTTTGATATAATAGAAGTAAAGGAAGTGGTAGGGAGGTCTGCAGGGAGCAGCAAAGATCGGTTCAGGAGAGCGCGTAACATCAGGCTAAAGCAAACTGATTTCGTCTTGTCGGGGTGGGGGCGGCTAGACCAAATTCAACACGCCACAGTGAGGAGCCCCCACGCCTCGGTCGGTGATTGTCAAGGCGGTCGGTCCCCGGTGGGTGCGCAGTCACTACCTGCCGGATGACAAACGGACAGGGGCCGGCAGGACAGGGCGCTCTGCGGGCGCGCTCCCAGCAGGCGCGGGAAGAATGAATGAGTCGGGGCGGGGGGACGCCTCCCCATCCCGGCCACTACAGGCAGGGGCTGGGGGTCCGTCTGGGGAAGAGATGCCAAGGGCCCTGAGAGCCCGAAGGCCAGAGAAGGACCCCGATCGCTGGCCGCAACCTCCCGCCCCGCCTCCCTCCGAGCGGCCCCCGTGCAGCAGGCGCGGCTCCGGCCTCTGGGCCGCGAATGCGGCCCTGCCGAGGCTAGGAGGCCCGCCAGAGGCGGGTGAGTACAGATCGTCCCGCAGAAGAGCGGGAACGGCTCGAGGGGAGAGGCCTTCCTCCTCCCGGGCGCGGACTCCCAGTCCCGNGAGAGCCTTGCGCTGGCGCATGCGCCCCCCAGCGTCCCACGGAGCACGGCTTGTGCGCAGGCGCAGAGCGGTCGCGTCAGGGATGTGGAGGGGGGTCTTCCCGTCTTCCTTTGCGGCCTCGGGGGCGCGCTACGGCGTGGGGCAGGGCGAGTGGGCGGGGCGAGGCGCGGCTGTACCGCTCCGAGGAAGGTGGCTCAGGGTCGGGGCAGAAGCCGGGTGCGCCCCACGCGTCGTGGTTTTGCTGGGACGCTTACGGGTGCAGCCGCGGCCCCGTCGCAGCACCTGCCGCGGAGCGTGAGCGCGGGGAAAGGCGGTGGCGCGGGCGGGAGCCTCGCCCAGGGTGGCCCCGAGCCCCAACCTGTTGCGCCCGCAGGACCTGGGGGGCACGGTCGAGGCCCGCGTAGGGGCCACGCTGCAGCCCGAGGCCTGGGCGGTGGTGCGGACGGCCGCGCTCAGAGGAGGGGAGGCGCGGGGCGCGAAGGGCCGGTGCCAAGGGCTTGGAGCGGCCCGGCCCGGTCGCCGTCGGTTACTTTCTGGCCGAGCATCTGAGTTAAGTGGGATCCCAGGCGCTGTACGAGTGACCGCTCAAGGCGAAGGAGTAGGTTTGAGGAAAGATAATGTTTGCTGTTTTTTTAAACGTGTGATGCTCATAATGTAAAAGTCACCCCTTGAACCTGTGCGATTCCGTGGTTTTTCAGTCACAAGATTGTGCTTCCATTGCCCCTCTAATGACCCCAGGTGGAAGCTATCTGCTCTCCCTCCCCGTTTCCTTGTGTTCCGTCTCCCCTGAATCGTAAAACCAGGAGTTTTCTGTCTGGCTTTTACTAATTAAGGTTCATCCATGGTGTAGCTGACTTAGCACTTCATTCCTTTTTGTGACTGAATAAACATTCCCTGTAGGTATACACCACATTTCATTAATCAGTTAATTGACTTATGGGTGCTTCCTTTTTTTTTTTTTTTTTGGTTACTCTAAATAATGCTGCAAGATTTTGTGTTCTAGAAGTGGCATTACTTGGGTAAAACTACTTCTGGATTTTTTTTGGTAACATTTAGTTTTGCGTTTGTGGGGGGCAGACTCAGTGCCTCCTGCATACTAAACACACATTCTACCACTTAGCTACATCCCCAACCCTAGCTCTGACTGTTGAATTTCAAATGGTAGAGAAATTCCAAGATTTTTTTCTGTGTGAATGAGCTAGGAGGTATTACTTGGTCTCTGGGTTTGGAAATCTTAGTTTGTAGTATGGTTCCCAACTGGACTAGTTAAGTAGATAGGACAAGCCTGGAAGGCAGCAGGGAAGCATGGGTTGTCTGGAGTTTTAGCCTATGGAGATGCCTGCCTGACAATGTGTAGAGGTCAGTGCCATCAAAAGAGGAACTGAATAGTTTCTCTAGAAGAGGGAGCATGCCAAACCAGTCAGGGCCACAGGGGAAGGGTTTGCTCAGGAGGAAGCAGGAGCAAAGGGAAGCCTAGGTGAGCACTTTCATGGGGCCTTGGCAGGAAAGGCACCTGGGACAGAGTGGACATATAGGATTGGCTGATTTTAATAAGTTGGGGGTGGGGGTGCTAGGGCTGAGGCTCAGTGGTAGAGCGCTTGCCAAGCACATGTGAGGCACTGGGTTCGATCCTCAGCACCACATAAAAATAAAGATGATTTGTCCATCTTAAAAAAAAAAAAAAAAACCTAAAAAAATGTATTGTGTCCATCTATGTAACTAAATATGTGCAAATATATATGAGATACATTTTATGAATAAATAATTCCAGGGGCTTTGGGCTAGATAGTGTTGTTCCCCAGATGCTTGGTACCTGGCGGTGGGATGGTTTAGAGGAAGGAAAATAATGGTGTGTGAGTTAGATAAAGAGGGTAGTGGCTTGCCTATGAGTCTACACTCCCTAGTTAAATTTTGTACTCCCTAGGAATTAGCTAGTCCTGAGAGAGGCGGTGTTTTCCCAACAGCAAGATTAAGTATCATAAGATACAGAAAATTTTTAAGTTATCCCTAACTGGAACAGCTTTCTCTTTGACTCAGGGTGAAGGATGTGAGCATATTGACCCTGTTGGGATGAATCTCCAGCAGAAGCACTGGGATTAGGCAGAAGTCATCCACTGTGACTAAGCTGAGAGACAAGTGTCCAGAAACTGATACTGGGTCCACGTTATTTCCATGGGAATATTACTGTATGTTTCCTGCTTTGCAAAACCCATAACCCAGGGAGGTAAAGGGACACTTCAAGTATTAAAAAGTGAGGCTTGACCTTGGATGGATGCAGAAGTGTGTGGGAGAAGCCTGTTGTTCCAGGCATGGGCTCTGTTTTTCTAGCCTACTGGAGTAGGTAATTTTTTGAGTCCAGGGGAAAAAGCAAAGAGGTTGAATGCTCTGATTATCACAGCCTAACCGTCCTGGAATAATTACTTTTAGAAAACTTTTGGCATCTTCCACTGAGTTGATGTTTGAAGCAGTCCTGTGGAAGAAGTGAAAGCACTTGTCTCAGTTCTGCAAAGCCAAAACCTGTCCAGCTCCTCCTCGTTTATCTGGGCAGGGGTCAGGGAGAGTGCAGATTGAGTAAGCAAATAATTGTCTTCTCAGTTTTTTTGGTTGTAGTAATTTTACTTTTTCCCTTTTTTTTTTCCAGTTGTACTGGGGACTGAACTAGGGGCACTCAGAGGCTCTGTTTGCCCGGTTCTGAATAGGACCCCCCTGTCCCCCCAGGCTAATGATTCTCTCTCCTGGGTCTGTAGCTGGGGTGGGGGGTTGAGGATTCACAAACACCTTTGTAGCAGGGGGAGGGAAACAGTTGGTCAGGAAAGGCAAGAAGTGTATGTAGAAATGAACCTGGTAGAGCATTTATTTTATTTTATTTTTTTTAAAGAGAGAGAGAGAGAGACAGAATTTTTAATATTTATTTTTTTTTAGTTCTTGGCAGACACAACATCTTTGTATGTGGTGCTGAGGCTCGAACCCGGGCCGCACGCATGCCAGGCTAGCGCGCTACCACTTGAGCCACATCCCTAGCCCGAGCATTTATATTTTTATTTGGTGGTACTGGGGATCGAACCCAGGGCTGCTCTAGCACTGAGCTACATCCTCAGCCTCCTCTTTTATTTTGAGACAGAGTCTCACTAAGATGCTGAGGCTGGTCTCAAACTTTCCATCCTCCTGCCTCAGCCTCCCAAGTAGCTGGGATTACAGGTGTGCATACCTGGCTGGCTGGCTTGCTTCTTTTTAATGAATTGCAATACAGTAGGTGGAGCCCAGGGCCTCCTGCATGCTAGATAAGTCCTGTGCCCTGAGCTGCACTGCAACCATCCTCAGTCGTGGATGAGTATACTTTTTTTTTTTGGTACCAGGGGATTGAGCCCAGGGGTGCTTAACCACTGAGCTATATCCCCAGCACACCCCCCCCCCTTTTTTTTTTTTTTTTTTGAGACAGGGCCTCACTAAGTTGCTGAGGCTAGCCTTGAACGTGTGGCCCTCTGAGTCTCTGGGATTACAGGTGTGCACCATGTGCCTGGCCGTAGTGTGCTTTTTACCAGGGCCATTTTTAAGATTTTATTTTCTTTGCTAGACCCAGTGGCACAGCCAGTAACCCCAGGGACTGGGGAGGTTCAGGAGTTTGAGGCCAGTCTTGGCAACTTAGCTGCTAAGGCAGTGGCTGTGTGCTGGCGTCCCCTTGACTGAGGTCTGTTACAGCAGACTTGGTGTGTCACCTCCACTCAAGGCCTCTGTGGTTGCTGCGGGTGACACCCTCCTCCCTTGCTGCCTGCTGATCTGCTGGGGCTGGAGGAGCATCCTCTGTGCTGCTGCTCTGCTTATGCCTGTTCTGTGACAGTCTGGCCTGTGGGATACTTGGGCGCTTTTAGGCAGGTTCTGTGGCCCCAGCTGGCTCCTGGCTACTTTCTGGTGAGTTTGTGCTTTAGAAAAAGCCAGTCCCAGTGTTTGAGAACCAGTTGCCAAAGGTGGAAGGGGTCACAGACCAAAGTAAGAGGATGACAGAGCCAGTAATGCACCGACTGTAGTCTCCTGGGGACTAGAGGACAGAAGGTGTCTTGGGTGGTGGTGGCAGGAGGACGGGCTTTCATGCTGAGCTGGATGGAGGTGGGCTGTGCCGTCTAGAATGCACTTGGCCTTTCCCATGAACTCTGAACATGTCCACACAGTCAAGGAGCAAGGAGCAGTCCAAGCATGGGTCAAGGGCACAGCCCACTCAGCTGATTGTCTTAATGATCTATTTGCCCTTTAGGAGTTGCGACTCGTGCCAGGGTCTCCTGGTGGCAAGATGGAGGCTACCACCAAGATGGCTGCACACGTGAAGCTGGACCCCACCTCAGGTCTTCCCATCCCTTCCACAGAGAGCCTGCCAGCTGGGTTCAGCACCCCCAGGGGTTCTCGACTCTTGACCTGGGACACCATGGCGGGGCACCTGTGACACACTCTTCCCAGGTCTGGATCCTTCCCTTGGTGCCTCTCTACCCTAGGGATTCTGTGGAGTTCTCTTTTGTTGGTTCCTAGTTAATTTCTGTAAGTAATTAATTGTTCTCTGTACTGAACGGCCTTTGTCTCCGAGTTGGACCCACGGACAGACCTGGATTGAAGATATTGTGGATTTTAAATCGCTGGCTCTGGGGTTCTATATTTCCTTCAGCAGTGTCGAGTTAGGATCTAGCAAAGCTCGTTCGACTCGAGGGTCTTTAGAGGTGTGCTTCTGGGCTTTGCTCACAGCTGCCTTTAGTCCAGCTTTAATTTTTTTTTGTTATCAAGGGCCGTGCTCCTCTGAGGTTCTACCCAGTCTCCTGTGAGTTAGGAACAGTGGCCCAAGTGGGTTCTGGGGACTCTTAGTCCATTCCCTGCAGGGTCCTTTCCCTTGGGTCCTTTCCCCCTCACAAGGCATTGACTAGTCCCCAGTTGCAGGCCCCAGGGGACCCTCTGGGCATTGTCCTCTTCTCTACCTGCAAATCCTCATCTGTGTTGTCCATGTGTTCAGGGGTCCCTGTTGTCCCACTTTAAGCCTGTCAGGAGCTTGAAGAACAGGTGGCACCCACTTGCCAAGCTGGCTGTGTCAACACCCCTCTTCCCTTCCTTAGGATCCAGCCACCTGGGAATGGGAGCAGCAAGATGGCAGAGGCTGTGAGTGGTAGCCAGGAGGCAGCTGGAATCTGCCACCCCAGCAAGCTTGCACTTCTCCAGTGTCCCACAGCTATGTCATTGGGGACCTGAGGCCCCTCAGCGCCTCCGCACAGAGCCCAAGTGAGAAAAGAGCCCGATCATTTAGGAGCTTATTTTGGTACCAGGGATTGAACTCTGGGGCCCTTGACCACCGAGCCCTAGCCCCAGCCCTGTTTTGTATTGTATTTAGAGAAAGGGTCTCACTGAGTTGTTTATCACCTTGCCTTTGCTGAGGCTGGTTTTGAACACACGATCTTCCTGTGTCAGCCTCCTGAGTCACTAGGATGACAGGCATGCGCCACTGCACCCGGCTCACTCAAGGCAGGGTGCTGGTGGTGGCGGCACATGCTGGAACTCTGAACAGGGACGCAGGGAGAAGTGCTCACCCTAGTGGACACCTGTGCTTCCTTGCATGTCCAGGAGAGGGAGCCCAGGAAGTCACCTTCCCAAGGTGAGGGGACTCTGGGAATGGTGCTGCTTCCGGGCCCCATGAGGCAGATGTCTGGCTGCTACATTTCCCCCTCGGTCACCTTTCCCTTTCCACAGCCAGGCCTCTGTGTTTCAGATCCTGCCCTGGACTGGTGCCTGTGCTAAGGTGGGAATGGAGGGAGGGCCTTGGGGAGCCCCTCATGCCAGTGGGGGATTGGGACAGGAGGGACATTGGTGTACTAATTGCAGCCTCAGAAGGCATGTGTCCTAGAGGCCACCATGGGGCAAGGCCTTTCCCTGAGCACTGGTTCCCCACACTGCTGAAAACAAGTGTGCTTCCTGCACATGTCCCTGCCCCCAGAGGAGAGGTCAGTTGTGGAGAATGTAACAGCACATGACTTCTCCTGGGCAACGCAGGTGGGGGAAAGACCTGGGTGAGCTCGGCACCATGGACTCCTCACAACTGGAGCTGGGCTGCCCTGGCAGGGTCACATTGCCCCAGTGTCCTGTGCTGAAATCCTGAGGTGCCTGGGAGAGCAGAGGCTGGGTAGGAGCAGCCGCCCTGGCAGCTGCAGAGGGACATGCAGCCCTCAGAAGGCCAAGAGGGCAGAAGCCGTCTTTACACCCTGCACCTGTGTCCAAGAGGAGGCCCGAGGACAAGCACAGGCCCTCTCGCTCACTTCAGGAGCCAACAGGCAGCTTCTGGTGGGAGGACTGACCAGCTCCCGGCACATGCCATCCTTGTTAGGACGAGGCTGCCAAGGATGCAGAGGCCACTGTCCCAGAAAGGTACAGCTCAGTCCCTGGCTGCCCCACAAAATGGGCTTGTGTCCATCCTGATTCTCCCTCATCTGGCGCACTCTAGACAGGACATCCGTAACTAGGGCTGTTCAACGGCTACTGGTTGGACCAGCCCCACTGGTGTCAGCCCATCTCAAGTGACTCAGGGTGCTGCTCCCAGATTAGCTGCTCCCATGGAGCAGCCTGCGGCAGACTAGCGCTGCCAAGGACGCGAGGCCCCAACACAGGACAGCCACCCCAGTCACAGGAAGGCTCCTGTGCGGGGTCCTTCCCCCCAGGGCCCTGGCCAGGCAGGACGCTGAGGTGTGAAGCCGAGGGCTGTAGGCAGTATCCCAGGGTGGGCCCCAGCTGAGCAGCAGTACCCCAGAGCCAGGATCCCCAAGGAGGAGGAGGCCAGAGAAGAGACAATCCCAAGCACCAGGAAGAGAATCCGGAAGTGGAGAATCTGGGAGAGGTCAGGCCTGTCGGGAGGAAGGGCCTAAGGTAGAACGCAGGCTTTTGGTCAGGACAGGTGTGGGGCACGTGGAAGTGAGCAGGCCACAGGGCAGCTGGTCTTCACAAGGTCCCTGAGTGCCCCCCAGTAGGCTGTTCCTCTGGCCCTCCAAGGAGGTAAGTCTTCCGTGGAGGAGACACACCCAGATGCTGCCTTCTGTCACAGTGGCTAATGCTTAGTCGAAAGTGACGAGGCACACTAGGAAATGGGAGCTTGGGAAGATGACTCACAGATGGGCTTGGGAACAGCTGTGGCTGACCCCTGAAGAGACAGGGTGAGGGGAGTTCAGGGGCATTGGAATTCCCAGAGGAAGATGAGGAGAGGGTTGTGGCTGGAGTCTACCTTCGGGTGGCTCTGTCAGCAGAGCAGGCCAGCAGACCAGGACTAGGGAGCTGAGGGGAGGTCAGTGGAAAACACTATGGCCTGAGCCTTGGGACCCTGGACCTGCGTACCTCTCTATAGCTCCAGCCCCAGGGTGGACACAGGGAGCTGCCTAGAGCGCTCCTTGTGCCTGTGGGAGGCTGAAGTAGCTTTGGAACTAGGGGATTTGAGAGGCATTTTCATGGTAGCACTTGGGGCCCTGCTGCATGCCCAGGAAGTGCAGCTTGTGGCTGGCACCCCAGAGGCATGTGCTGCGGGGTACCCACGCACCCAGCATGCACTTTAGAATGTGCCTTTTAGGCAGACGACCTGTATTTGTGTTTTCCTGAAATCAGGGTGCAGAATAGTGTGCTCAGGCTGGCAGAGCCCTCCTGGGAGTGCTGGCTCCTGGCCTCCAGATGCCATCCGCCCCCTAACGCACTGGGTTTGGCATGACTGGCCGAGCGTGACAGAGTGGCGGTCACGAGTCTTGGCATTTCATGTGTGTTGTTCTGAGGAATTTTCCACCCTGGGTGGAAATGAGCAGAAATGAACTTGGGCTGGCAAGTGCAGGCCAGTCATGGGCCAAGGGCAGCACACTGTACTGAGCGAAGCCTGTGACCTCCTCAGGGATTACAGTGACATGGCAAAGACAGGGCCTTTGTCCTCCAAGATGTGTGGGGCAGCACATGTGCCTCCTGAGGTACATCTAGCCCATTGAAGGGAGCTATGCCTTGGATGCCCGCAGTGTCCCCTGTGCCCAGTGTCTCTGAGGACAGGCTTTTCTCTGGAGGGTCCTGGAGGAAGGGACATTCTCTCTCAGCCAGGAGGAGCAGGAAAGCTGAGCGCAGCTTAGCTGTGGGTGCCCTGGGCCTTCCAGGTGTTGCTGTGTGCATCGGGGACCTTACATGGACAGAGAGCCAGGGTCTCTGCCGCAGAGCTTTCTGCTTGAGAAGTCGGCCATCGGGGAGTGTGAATGAGGAGCATGTTACAACCACTGAGCAGCAAGGGCCCTGTGGGCAGGGAGGGAATGGCCTCTCTGGAAGAGGTGACATTTAAGCTGAAACTGGGATGACATGACAGAAGGCCCCAGATGCTCAGGTGAGCAGAAGCTCTGAGCTGGAATTGCTTAGGTCATGGTAAGCATTGATTTCTCCTTAAGGACAATGAGAAATTGGTGACAGATTCCAAGCAGAGGAATAATGTGTTATGTGATCTGATTACACACTTAGGAGATGTTCTGGGACCGTGTGGACCATGGAGGTGTTTCTGGAAGCTGGGAGGCCACACAGCAGTGGTGAGCGGGCCAGTGTGGTGGCTGCAGGATTGGAGAGAAGTGGACTCTGGATGTTTGGGGGAGGGCTGGGGACAGCAAGGACCTGGAGTGCTCTCAGGAATTTTAGCATCTGCATGTGGTGGGGTCACTGCATTGGGCCAGGAAGGGGGTGTGCCTGGGTTCCAAGCTAGCGCTGCAGATACTGGATAGCATAGAAAGGAGTAAAGTGGGATGCAGCTTCAGGACCGTGGACTTCCCTGAGCAGCATATGCCTGATCTGAGGGTGCCTTCGCACAGCTCCTTGCACCCTGCCTTGACCCCTGTGTGGCCTGTGCCACTGCACATGTCCCTTTGAGGTCCTTTTATTATGGCGAGATTGCATTAAATCACTGAGTAGATCTTAAAGCAGGACATGGAACCATCTTTATTCAGCAGCCTGTGGTTGGCATCCACCAGCTGGCGGGTCAAGGGGCAGGCTGCAAGTCTACACCCTTCGACTCCCTTCTGGGGTTAGAGCACACCTTTACAGTCCAAAACCACATTAATCATAAGTGGCTGTTGCTGATTCAAGACCATAAGCAAACATCAGGAGATCATAACGGGAAGGGGAAGTAGGTCAAAATGATCCTCATTTGGTACAAGTTAAAGAATGGTTACTAATATCTAGACAACCAATCTGACAGGGTACATTGTCCAAGAAAAATGTGAACCAAAGAGAACAATTTTACATTGTGTAAGAATTGCCATCTTGTGGGCTGGGGCTGTAGTTCAGTGGCAAAGTGCTTTAGCATGCGTGAGGCCCTGGGTTTGATCCTCAGCACCACATAAAAATAAACAAATAAATAAAGGTATTGTGTCCAACTACAACTAAAAAATATTAAAAAAAAAGAATTGCCATTTTGTGTTGCCAAACATGCTATGCTGTTTGATGGGCACAGAGGCAGGTATTCCCATGGGAGGAGCATTTCTTACATGATGTGGAGTCTCAGGGCAAAATGGAGTCTGTTTGGTCATTGCCTATAAAGTCTGGCCCATAACACTTTGTTCCTGATTGCGGTGTTTATAGGATTTTCTTTACACTTTGTTCCTGACTGGGTGTTTGTAGGATTTTCTTTATCCTGTGACTTGGTTCATACTTGAGGAGACCATTGTCAGGAGCTGCTTCCCTTTGTGTTTCTGTGGAGGAGACAGGAGAAAGCTGCAGATCCTTTTGGCTGATGTAAAAACAGCTCACCCTGACGTAAAAAAGGGGCCAGCTTCCACGCTGTGGGCACTGGCTCTCGGCACATATATCCTTGCTGATACGACTGGAAATGCCAGGAATGCCATGCCTCTCTCTTCCCTGGTGCCCATCTCTGCATCTGCAAAGTAGGGGCCTTGAGAAGAGTGTACTTCACTCCTTTACGCTCACCTTGGCTTGGCCTACTGGCCTGCCAGGGCCAAAAGAGTGGGCAGAAGGGACAGCACAGAGTCCAAGCCTAGGCCTCAAGGGGTGTCAGATACCCTGCTTGCCCCTTGGGACCTTCCAGCCCAGCCCCAGCAGGCCCAGCGCCATCCCAGCTGGTCTGCAGACCTGCACACAGGAAAGGAAATGCACGCTGTGCACAGAGACTTGTGTTTGTCCCCCCCAATACTGGGGTTGAACCCAGGGGCACTTATATCTCCAACCCTTTTTAAAAAATTTGAGATGGGGTCTCACTAAATTGCTCAGGCTGACCTTGAATTTGCCTCAGCTCCCAGGTTGCTGAGGTGCCAGCATGCACTGTTATGCCTGGCTGTGCACACTCGTTTTGGGGCAGCTTGTTACACAGCAACAACTGGCTGAAACAAATGGAAATACCCAGAAGGGAAAGGTAAGATCGATGGTGGTACAGCATCTGAGAGGGCTTGTCCTCAGGGAGCGCGGGACTTTTTTTGAAGAGCTGCAGTGATTCTGTGGAATGGTGTTGTGTCTACTGCTACTTAAACCTCAGGACAGCAGTGGAGGTGGTCCCACCCCTTCTGATGGTTGGGACCACCAGTGCTGAGTTGGGGGCTCACACAGAATAGGAGCCCCTGTTTTGAAGGCTGTTACATGCAGTGGGTGTCCAGGGCCCAGTCTTTTGTATAAGGCCTGAGTCCCAACCTTCTTGGTGGGTAGGAGGAGGGTGAGGATGGTGCCTGGGAGTTCCCAAGAGTAGGGAAGGGATGAGAGGCCCCCAGGTACCCTTGTCCAGTGTGCTGCAAACCCGAGCTACCTCTGACACACTGTGTCAATGGTAATCGGTGCCCCGCATCCACCTGGAAGCTGAGCAAGTCACCTCTGTGGAGCACAGTGACTTGCTAAGCCTGCTCCTGAGATTGAAAATAGGGAAAACCCAGCAACCAGACCTTTGAAAAAGTCTGACGGGGCTTCTGGTAGCTGGAGCAAGTTGGTGACTCCATCTCTCAGGTGCCATAACAAAGTCCAGTGAACCTGTGCTGATGGCCAGAGTCACTTCTCAGTGCCCTTTGATTCCTTAAAGTTCAGGTTTACCCTCTGTTAACCCTCACTGAGCCTGCACTTGGTTCCTGGCCAGCAGGCCAGATCTGTAGTTTCCTGACTGACCTTAGTCCCTACTGACTCCTGCCCTGGAGGCCACCCTGCTCCCTGATCTCCCTTAGCACCCCTCCCCCAAGGTTCTTGAGCCTTGGTCCTACAATTTCTGCCAGGCCCTCCCACCTCCCAAGGAGGGACCAAGGCCTCCCACATGGTTGTCCTTGGAGATGCAATAGCTCTTCCCACATGGGGCAGAGCCCACTTAGATGGACTGCCTGAGCACGGTACCTAAGGTACCTAAGAAATACCCATGTCCTAAGCTTATGTGGCAAGAGGACTTCACAGATGAGACTAAGTATGGTGAGGTGGGGACATTATCCAGCTGACCTGGGAGGGCCCCAAATGCAACCATGGTTACCTTTCTAGGAGAATTGACAGATTGACAGGCCACATGATCACAGAGGCAGAGTGGAGCTAACCTAGAGGAGGATCCTCCCCTAGAGCAGCACCCATGGCCATGCTGATTCCAGGCCTCCAGAACGGTGAGAGGATCAATTCCTATTGTCTTAAGCCACTGAATCTGTGACTTGTTGCTGTAGCCTCAGGACATGAACACGCATGGGAAGGCCAAGGGGTCTGAAATGACTGGACCAAGGTGTGGCCTTGTGACCTCTTCACTGAAGGTCCCTGAGGCTTAAGCCTCTCATCTGTTTCAGAAAGTTCCCTGCTGCCTGGCCCTGCAGTCCTCACCCTTACCCAGTGACGCTGTCATGCCATGGCCTGCACCCCCATTCACAGCCCTGCTCCTGCTCAGCTGCCAGCCTGCCGCCTGTCACAGCTGATGAATTGGGAGGAACTGGGGTGCTCTGAAGGTCCTGGGCCAGAGTGGTGGGGCTCCGCTGGCAACGTGCAGCTGTGTTCCTGGCTTTGGCCTTGGCTCCAAGGTGACCTCCAGGATCCTAGATCTGAGGCAGACGGTGGGTGAGTGCAGCCCTGCCCTCCAGCACACACCTGTGCCCATCCCTGGTGGGGAAGATACTGGATGGGCAAAGGACATTTACTAGACACTTTACAGCCAAGTGCAAACATCATTATCAGCTGCTGTGTTCACCCCATGATGGAGCCGGTCTGTCAAGGGCCACACAGGTGGTGCCATTGTTCTGCTCAGGTGCAGGCGCACGTGTGCCCTGGGGGCGGTCTCCCTGCCTGAACCCTTAAAACCCTGGCTGGGACCAGCAGTGTCTGGACAGGGAGGAGCCCTGGCAGATCTGCAAGTCCTCGCTGTGTTGTTTCTTCCAAGAGCTCCCTCTGGAAATTAACTTTTTCTTAAAGCAGCAAAAGGAGAAAATTATCATCAAAGAATATTCCAAATTCTTAGCAGAAATCCCATCATCTCTGCAGACATCACCTTGGGTGAGTGCTAGGCTTGGTCATCTGTGGAGTCCTTCTAGGTGACCAGCCAGTCCCTGAGCAGGGAGGGCAGGCTCAGCTGTGTCCCACCAACAGAACAGGGTCTGCTTGGCAAGTGCAGGCTCTGGGAGACTCTGGTGGCCCCAGTGGCTCAGGATGGCATGCTTCTGGGGCTTGTTTCCCCTGGTGGGTGGAGGAGGAAAACCAGGGACTTCTGTGGCACTGGGTGCTTGTCCCTCTGGATATGTGGTGAAAGCACTGAGGGTCTCCCTGGCCTGTGCTCTTGTAGCACAGCCATGAGGGCAGATGCCCTTGACCTTGGGGAGGCGGGGGCGAGGACGACAGGTGATGTCCCACTGTTCCCTATAACTCAGGTTCTCCCAGGATGAGGGGCCCAAGGCCCATAATAGTGCTGCTTGCCCTGGCCAGCCTGCAGCACGTAGTCACATCTCTGAGAATTGCAGCCTTCAACATACGGAGTTTTGGGGAGACCAAGATGTCCAATGCAACCCTCTCTAGCTACATTGTGCAGGTAAGTCTGCTCCTGAGGGCAGACCTCAGGGGGAGGGTGTCACAGCCCCACGAACATAGGGCCAGTGGTTTGGGCAGGGCAGCTCCATGGGGCAACAAAAGCCCCAGGACCCAGGCAAGGTGAAGACAGGGCCTGCTGCACCATTAAGAATGTCCCAAGGAGCAGCCACGGCTCTGGCTGCGACCCTTGAGATGGGCGGGACCCGATGCCCCAGGCAGCTAAGGGCTGGAGTCACCACCCAGCTCCTGCTCAGTACCCGTGCGGCCCTGTCCCCTAGATCCTGAGTCGCTACGACATTGCTCTTGTCCAGGAGGTCAGAGACACCTACCTGACAGCTGTGGGGAAACTGCTGGATGAACTTAATCGGTGGGTGACAGTGGTAGGGTAGGGTTCTGGGAGAAGAGACCACTTCCATGGTACAGCCTCACTTCATTCCGGTCCCAGGGACAGGAGGCAGAGCCCTGCTGAGGCCCTGATGGACCTTTGTTTCCCCCATCCAGAGATGCACCGGACAATTACCACTACGTGGTCAGCGAGCCACTGGGACGCAGTAGCTATAAGGAGCAGTACCTTTTCGTGTACAGGTAAAACCTGGGCCAGTGCAGTCTGTGACTGCCAGGACCAGGATGTGAGAAGGACCCCGTCTGTACCCACAGAGCACCTCACAAGGCTCAGGGGTAGTCCAGAGTCCAGTAAGCCCCTCTCTCTCCTGGGAGGATCCTAGGAAAGTGGGAGGGATAAGAACCCAATAAAAGAGAGCACTCCAGGTGGAGGCAACCACCCCTGCCTCCAGCCCCAGAGTGAGCCGGCTCCTCCCCAGGGCCACCTGCTAGTGCCAGTGCTAGCAGGTTCATTGAGATAATGTGAAGGAGCCGGCTGGTTCACCAGCCCCAGGGTCACCTCCTGTCTGGCCCTCCCGCAGGCCTGACCAAGTGTCCGTGTTGGACAGCTACTACTACGACGACGGCTGTGAGCCCTGTGGGAATGACACCTTCAGTCGAGAACCAGCCATTGTCAAGTTCTTCTCCCCATATACACGTGAATGTTGCTGAGCCTCAGCCCTACCCAGGCCGTCCCCACACCCGTTGGGATCTTGTTGTCCTTAATTGTTCAAGTCATGCAGGGGAAAGTCCACACCTTGGGGCACCATTGTGTGTCCTTTATCCCAACAGCTGAGCCTGCTTCTGCCTGCCAGGTGCTCAATGTGTCTGTCTCCTCAGATGTCAGGGAGTTTGCCATCGTGCCCCTGCATGCTGCCCCAGCTGACGCAGTGACGGAGATTGATGCTCTCTATGACGTCTACCTGGATGTCCGGCAGAAGTGGGGCCTGGAGGTGAGACGGTCTGTCCTGTGGGCAGTGGGCTCTAGCAGCCCAATCAGTCCGAGGGCCAACAGGCAGGTGTCTCCCGCAGGACATCATGTTGATGGGTGATTTTAATGCTGGCTGCAGCTATGTGACCCCCTCCCAGTGGTCCTCCATCCGTCTGCATACAGACCCTGCCTTCCAGTGGCTCATTCCCGACACTGCGGACACCACAGTCACATCCACACACTGTGCCTACGACAGGTGAGTAGGACACATCATGGGCACCCAGCCTCAGAATGCATCACCAAGCCTCTGAAGCCCAGCCTTCACCTCCTGTCCTGTGTCACACAGGATTGTGGTCTCTGGAGCTCTCCTCCAAGCTGCCATTGTTCCCGACTCCGCTGTCCCTTATGACTTCCAAGTGGCCTACGGCCTGGGCAACAAGCTCGTAAGTGTGCACCCTGCCAGCTCAGGGTCGGTAGATGATGCGCCTCCTCCAGGGAAGGGGTGGGGCTAAGTCCCGAAGCCCTGTGTGTCTCCCTTCAGGCTGAAGCCATCAGTGACCACTACCCAGTGGAGGTGACGCTGAGGAGAGCCTGACGCCAGTGAGTAGCATGGCTGTGCAGCTTCCAGCCAAGGGGGCTACCTCACTGGACATCTCAAAGCCTAGACAGCCCAAAGGTGGATTAAGAAATACTTTAATGGAGGTAAATAAAGCTCAAGAAGGTGGTGGTCTCTTGTCCTTACTGTCTCTGCTTGGGGACACTTCCCAGGCACATAATCTCCTTTGTCACCTAGGAGGACCATGTCATCAGCGTCTCTCCAGGGCCTTGACGAGAAGGTCATTGAGGCGGCCAACCATGGGCCTGGGGTCGTCCACTAGCCCTGCTGCTATCATGGCGTTGTCATAGATCTGAAAGGCAAGGGTGGAAATTGTTTTTTGGGTCACAAAGACAAGAGAGCAGCTTCCCACCTCCCAGGTGGGCAGGGGCTGTCCTGGGTGGGCCCGGCTCCTCTCACCTGGTCAGCCAGCAGCTGGGCCAGCTCTGGCTCCTGCTCTCTCAGCTGACTGAGCTTCTTAATCAGCATGTGCCTGCAATGTGGGAACCACAGGAGCTGTTGGTTCAGGCCTCAACCCCCTCAGAGGGTCAGCAGCATGCAGGTAAACAGAACATTCCGGAAATGGCCAGTGAATCCCCAAACAACCCACCAATTTACTAATAGACTGTTAAAAAACACAGAAGAGCAAGTAGCCAAGAGGGCCCCTGGAGGATGCTGACGCTCGGCAGGGCTCGGGGAAGGCAGATCAGCTGGCCTGCGGTGTTGGGCTCACCAGCAGCCAGTCAGAGAACGATGAGACTGGATTCCTGCCTTCTTCCTTAGACCAAAATTAACTGGGATCAAAGATAAAAAGTACAATTCAAAAAAGCTTAATCTCAGAAGAAAACAGGTAAATTAAAAAAAATTCATAAACCCAGAAGCCCAAAACAAAAGAATGACAAAAACATTTTTCCTACAAAGAAAAAATAACTTTATAATAAGAAACATACATCAAACTGTTGAGACTTCACTTAGGTAAACTTAACTGATCTCTACAGAGACCTGAGGTCCACAATTATGCACAGATGGCGTCCCAGAGCAGCAGTTCCATCTGCAGACTGCACCTTAGCAGGAAGCACCTCTAATGTACGTCCTTACAACAGCATCGACACAGCTGGACAAAGGAGGAGGGCATTCGGGATGCTCTAGCACAGGGGGGGGGGTCCCTAGTTACACCACCGAGTGAGAAAATCCAAGTGACCACCTGCACGCTGCCCGGGAGGAGCCCCGGCTGCTCCCTGGGACACGCACTTCTGGCTGCACTGGGGACAAGGCCAGGAGGGAGCGTTTTTCCTATCAACTCCAGGTACATTCCAATTCTGGACCACATGAACACACACAGGTTTTAAAGGCAAGATTGAAAAGTGAAGCCCTTGGCCACTTCCATACAGCAGAACCAGTCAGCAGCTGCCGCCTCAGCCCCATGTTGCCTGGACACAGCTGCCGCTGGCCCAGAGCTGCCACCTGTTGCTCCACACTCAATTCACCTAAGTGACCTGCAAAAAGGGGAGAGACCTCCCCAGCCCACTAGTTCATGGTAAAGACCATGATAAAGTGACAATGAAGAAGTTAAGCCATGTGCCACAGGAAAACTCCACACAGATGTGACTCACCAAGTAGGCCACGCTGTGGCAGGTGAGGAGGTGGATGAGGGTTTTCCTTTCGCTATTAACATTTTTGGTAACTTGTTTATGTAATTTCATTTCAAAAGATTATTACCAATTAAAAAAACAACAAGCAAAACAAGGGCTGGGGACATAGCTCAGCTGGTAGAGTGCTTGCCCTGCATGGACAGGCCCGGGGTTCCATCCCCAGCACCACAGAAAATAAAAAGAGTTCAGAAAATGATAACTTTATACATTTAATAAAAAGACCCATCAGCAGCCAGCTGGGTGTGGGGGCACAAACCCGAATCCCAACAACTGGAGCAGGAAGCTCCAGCTCCAGGCTAGCTTTAGCAACTTAGCAAGACCCTGTCTCAAAATAAAAAGGAGCCGGGGATGTGGCTCAGTGGTGGAACACCCTGGATTCAATCCTTAGTAGCACACACCTGTAAACCTAGAGACTCAGGATGCTGACACAGGAGTACAAGTTCAAGGCCAGCCTAGGCAATTTAGGAAGACTCCATCTCAAAGGAAAAAAAGACATCGGCTATAAAAACTAAAGGGACATGCCAGGCGTGGTGGCACACACCTATAATCCCAGCAGCTTGGGAGGGTGAGGCAGGAGGATTGTGAATTCAAAGTCAGCCTCAGCAACTTAGTGAGGCCCTAAGCAACTCAGCAAGACCCTGTCTCCAAATGAAAAATAAAAAGGGCTGTAGATGTAGCTCAGTGGCTAAGTGTTCCTCGTTCAATCCCCGGTACAAAACAAAACAAAACAATCGAACAACAACAAAAAAGAACTACACAGAGAACCTAAATTGCCAAAAGGTACTAAAGACCCAAGTAAACGGAGAAATATACTATGTTCTTTCGAAAACTGATTTAGGGAGTTAAGACAATCCCCGTCACAATCGCTGGATTCCTGTGTGTGAGGGGTGTGGGCGTGGCACAGGTCAGGCCACTTACAGAGAAGCAGCCAGCTCTGCTCGAAAAAATAAGGGGCAGACCTGGCTGCTGGGCATGGAGACCTGGGAAAGCTGAGCACCCAGGACCCTGCGGAACTGGCAGAGGGACAAGCAGAAGATGTGCGTGGACACCTGACACCCCGTGACCTGGGCAAGGACAGGTGTGTGCAGCGAGTGGGTGGGACGATGGCTGTCTTGCAGAGTGGGTAGAAATCCAACCCCACATGACCACCAGTCAGCTACAGAGCCAGCTGAAGGGCCACAGTCACCCAGCCCTTAGAAGGGAAGGGAGGGGGTAAGTGCGGCCTCCAGTGAGAGGTTCCTTAAGATCCAAGAAAGCCTCTAAGACAGATTCCTAGATTTGATTAAATTAAAGTCAAGTGCTTCTACTCACCAGAAGATACCTTAAGGCAGGTGGAAAGAGGGAAGAGTCAGCCACAAATGGCGGTACAAGAACTATAAGCACCACGGAAAAGAGAACCCAGCAAGAGAGGGGCCAAGCTCCAGGCCAGGAAACGCTTGAGAAAGCACGCGCAGGAGCCGTCCAGGGCCCAGAGCACCACAGCTGCCTGGCAGCAGCTTGGGCCAGCTGAGGACCTGTAGCCACTTCACCACTGGTGATCCTCCCAGAGAAGCCATATGCGTGCCAGACCTGGGACAAGAATGTGCACAGCAACCCTGTTCCAACAGCCCCAAACTGGAAACCACCAAAATGCCCATCAGAACAGAACGCTCGAACAAGCTGTGCCGAGGGGGATTCATTAGTGGGTGCCACTCATCTCTGACAACCACCCTCAAAGGCCCCTGAATGCAGACCATCTCTCAGATGCTGTGTGAAAAAGACGACTTCAAAGAGAACATCTGTGCCAGATGCAGTGGCACACCCACGATCCCAGGGACTCAGGAGGCTGAGGCAGGAGGATTGCAGTTCAAGGCCAGGCTGGGCAACTTATTGAGGCCCTGTCTCAAGATAAAGGGCTGGGGTGTGGCTCAGTGGTAGAGGCCTGGGGTCCAAAACAGGCCAGTCTGCTGCTCTAAGGCACACAGGGCAATGTGAGGCCAGGACGGTCCTGTGAAATGTGGCTGACCTCTGAGGGACAATCACAGAGGGCAGAACCCTGGGAGGGTGTCCAGTCTGTTTAAATCTCATGGGGTACAGTTCAAAGGTGTGGATCGTGTGTGGTTTGGGTCTTAAATATCCCCCACGTTTCCTATGTCAAAGGCTTGGTCCCCCATGAGTAGCACCACTGGAAGGGGATGGAACCTTTAGGAGGTAGGGCCCAGCAGAAGGAAGTTAGGTAACTGGGGGCATGCCCTTGAAAGGACATTGGACTCTGGTCCTTCCCCTCTCCCTACTTCCTGGCTGCCATAAGTAGCTTTGCTTTACTGCATACCCGTACCATGTTCTGCCCTGCAACAGACACCAAGTGACCAAGCCAAATCAATGCTGGCTAAAAACTCTGAAATTATGAGCCAAAGTAAACTTTTCCTCTTTTTAAGTTGAATTTCTCAGGTATTTTGTCACAGCGACACAGGCCTTCTCCTTATAAACAGCCGTCTAACTGAGTGAAACCTTTGTGTACTTTCCCATGCCCGAGAAGGATGCATGCTCCTGTAGGATAAAAACCCCTCAGCAGGTCAGAAAAGCGCCTGGACTGCACCTGGGGTTGACCTCCAGTGTGGGCTGTAGGAGCTGAGCACGCTCCTCTTGTGTCTTGGCCAGCTGCTGCATGCGCAGGAAGTGCCGGGCGGCCCCCATCTCTAGCACAGTCACCATGGCAGGGTGGGTGTCCAGGCGGAGAGTCACCTGCAAGCAAGGCCAAGGTGGAGCTGAGGGGGACTGCAGGGGCAAAAGGGCCAGGCTTGGCAGGGTCTAAAATGGGGGGATGCTCTCCCACACCACAGGGTAGAAGGCAGGATCTCAGGGACAGTCCCTCACAGCCTGGAGCCAGCCTTGCTTGCTCCCCCTCCCCACTGCCCACTAAGAAGGGGATCACTGAGGCCCATGCCGCCTCCCTGAAGCACCAGGCCCTCGTGTCTCTGAGGGCCCAGCCCCAGGGCAGGTCCTTCTCGGAAGTTCCTCCTTTGCTCTGTCCTACAACCCTGCTCTCCCTCCTCCCATCATAAAAAGACACCCTCCCAGCAAGGCACCCCCTCCAGCGTCTGGAGTGGCTGGGACCATGGACTCTTGACTCAGGCTGAGAACCCTCCTGCCTGCCAGCCTGGCCACTGGGGAACAGGCTCTGAGCTCCAATTCAGGCTCTGCCCCCTGATGTCTAGCTGTGGTCCTCTTTCCTCACCACAGACCAGGGACAACAGTTGCCCAGGGCTTAAGGACCTGGCATTTCTGAAGCAGGGACACAACACGCACCACAGAAGCAGGTGCCACATGTAACCCTGTCTGCACAGGTTGGCCCCAGTGTCCTGCAGAGGTTCTTTCTCTTCCAGCCAGGGCCACCCTCACCTCACTGCCTTTTGCTTGAGCTCACTCCTGCACACCCTGAGCCAATGGCCCTGCACCAGATGCCCTTTGCTGCTGGTTGTCTCTCTCCTTTCACTGAGCTAGGCCAGCAGGTTCTTAGCTCTATGAAGCCCACCAGAACCCCATTAAGACCCCAACTGAGAACATGAACTCCCCTCAGGCAGAGGGGAGGCACTTCCCTTTTTTGGAACCCCCACTTTAGCCATTACAGCTTCTACAAGGTCCAGAACAGGCTGGCCCTGGGGTACCTGCTGGGGACCTACTGCCTTCACCTGTCCTCCAGGGCCCTGGCTGCTCCTTCCACTTCCTCAGTTCCCATGACCTCCACCATATGCTCCAGGTTTCCACCACTGCCAGGGCCAATGTCCACCAGGCCAGCAACTTAACAGCCACAGGGGTAGAGGGAAACCCGCCCAGGAGGGCCTGACCTTTATGTTGGCAACTCGAGATCCCAGTGCGTTCCTCATCCAGGCCATAAGCTCCTCTGTCTCCTTCTCAGACAGGCGGTCACTGGCTGCACAAGAATGAGCATGAGCAAGCCCAGGGGCCACTGCCCACAACACTGCTCCACGGATTTCTTCCTTGGGCTCTCCCCACACCTGCCCCGCCGACTGCCCGCTGCTCCAGAAGACTCATTTCATCTACAGTGAAAACCTCAGGAGGGCACTTTGGTTGCCTGAGGCCCAGGTTTTGGTGGTGGAACCAAATCTGGTTCTCTTGGGACACTTGGTCAACAGTAGAAGCCACCATGAAAGGAGCATCAGAGAGGCCCTAAGACCTATTTTCCATGAATCACTAAGATGTTCCCAAGCACCTTCTTTCATGGGTTGGTGTCCCCAAACCAAGGTGAAAAAGAACATCCCAGGTCAATCAACAGACAGGACAGGAAAGGACCTATAGGACCAAAGCATCAGTCCCAGGCCACCTGCTACTTAGGCTACAACCTGTGCTAGCCCTGTACCCTGGAGAGGAAAGCAAGCCCACCTGGTGATGTGTCCTCAAACTTTTCCTCCTTGTACTGATCGACAACAATGTCTGTCTCTACAGATATCAGCTTCTTCTTGTCAAACTCTCGAAGGTGTAGCAAGGTGAGCTCATCAAACTGCTCATAACAGAAGAGGACCTGCCGACGTCACAGAACCTCAGTGGATATGCGACAGAAGAGGGGACACCTCTTAGCAGGTCCTGAGGCTCACTCTACTCATGAATGAGTTCCCCTGCCACTTGCTGGTGAGAAATGCGCCACAGGGCAGGAGAGGGTCCACTGAGGAAGGCCTGGCTCATACCATGTGGCCTCCCAGCCTTGGGCACACTGGGCTGGGACATTTGAGACCTCTGCTTAGGGGCTCTGACCCTGCAAGGGAGCCTGGCCAGGACAGCGGCCCCAGGGCAGCCCCACTGCTTGCCCACCTCTGTGTGCTTCTGTTTCATAGCCTCGTAGTAGGGCGAGTGCTCTGCCAGGTGCCGGCTGGGCGCGCACAGGTAGTAGATGCTGCGGGTGCCAGCCTGCATGCGGCTGGCATAGTCTGACAGACTGGTCAGCTGCCCAGCAGGCAGTGCTGAAGACTCGTAACGCAGCAGCTTCGCGATGTCCTCCTGTGGACAGACACGGGCAATCACTGCTTGCTGCAGGACTACTCCCTGAGCAGCTCCACCCTGCAGGCCGCAGGCCTCCCTCTGCCCATGCACCCCCACCTAAAGAGGGACAGGGACCTTGGATTGGACCTAGATACGAAGTCCACATTTCCCAACCTCCTTCACAGCCAGGGGTGGCCAGTGACTAGCTCTGGCCAGTAGGGTGTGAGTTAGAGTGGGCCTTGGAGCAGGCCCTTAGGAGGGCTAGGTGGAGTGTGACGACTAGACTCCATGTGGGCTGCATGTGAAGGACAGGAAGGAGCAGCAGCAAGCTGGGAGCCTGGGCCTGATGTCCCCAGCCCAGACACTGCCATACCCAAGCTGCTGTCACCGCTGACAGTGCAGCAGAAGGGTGGCAGAGAGTGTGGGACCCAGGGAAGGGTGAAGAGGACACCCAGGGACAGGTCCAAACTAAGTGCCAAGCCTGGGACTCAAGGTGGACAGACACAGACAAACTGAGGGAAAGATGAAGACCAGGAATGGCCCTGGAGCGGCCACAACACAGTCCCGCACATGGCAGGCATGGGGCCCTTCCTGGTAGGCACAGCTGCACGTTCACAAAGCACTTGGAAAAGACCAAATCTACCAGGTCTATGAAGCAAAGGCCGGACCAGCAGGAACGAGGGGTGAGCTGGACAGGGGAGCGCAGTCTGCTGCCTCCGGTGGAGGTGTCAGAGGCAAGCCACTGGGCCCATGCCCCAGTGTTTAGCCTTCTTCCCTGGCCTTAGGGAGGATGCCGTGGGCAGGGATGAGGACATCCTGGGACAAAAGGGTGTTGGAGCTGGCACAACGCTATGGCTGCGCTGGATGCCACTGACCTGTGCATTTCAAGAGGGTGACATTCATGGGTTTAAGGTATGCAAATGACACCTCAATAAACCTCAATAAACAACAGCAGTGTTGAGGGGCTTCCACTGTCACGAAAGGCAAACCTCTGGTTAACACCAGACCCCTTCCTTAGCCTGCCCTGCCTTTCTGTGCCCGCCTGAGCCCCCAGCAAGCTCTCAGAGAGTGTGCATCCCTCTTCCTGCAGCTTCAGAGGCCAGGGCCTCAGGAAGAAGAGGCTCAGCCCTTGAGTTGAGTGCCACAGTGCCTGTGGGACCAGGGACGGGCATGCAAGCACCATGTGCTCGGCCTGCTGCGTCTGCCAGCAGAGGCCCAGAACCCAGCATTTAGTGTACTGACCCCTGTGGCAGTGGCCAGGTGCTGGCTGCCCCATTGCTGCATTCACAGAAGCAATACCTCTGAAGGAACCAATTCCTCTGAAGCCCTAGTGCTGAGGCAGACCAGAGAAAGGCCCAGAAAGCCAGTCTCACCTTAACCTCCTGCTCTGCAGTGGTCACAATGCCTTCCCTCATGAACAAGCCATAATCTTCAAAAAACTTTGCGTACTTCTCAGCATCCCTTTTGCTCTGGTCAACGAAGAACTTTATCAGCCTCTGCTGTAACACGTCCCGGAGCTTCCTGGGAACAGAATTCACTCACGGTGAATGACAGCTTCTGTGACACATTCAGGTAAATGACCAGCCCACCCTCAAAAATGTCAGAATAGCAGAACCACTGGGCCTCCTGATTCTCAGCAGAGGGTCACCCTGGAGGCCCAGAGCTGACCATGCTGCCCCTCTGCAGGCCCAAGACACCTGAGAACATGACCCTCTGCACGGGTCATTCCAACTGCAGGGCAATGGGCAACAAGGGGAGCACCAGGCTGTGTGAGCAGGACCTCGCCTGGCACACAGATGCAGAGCTGCTATAAGCAAGGTCCTGGAGCAGTGGGAAAGAACAGCACAAGTGGTGTGCTGCCACACAGCCACCAGATCACCTGAGTCCCAGCAGCCCGAGACATGCCAAGGAGAAATCAGAGCCATCCCAACAGGACAGATCACAAGACAGAACAGCTCCATCTGTCCACATCTGTTTGGAACCAGGACCAGTAGTGTCCAGACCATAGTGTCCAACTTGGGATTTATTTCCTCATCAATCCAAGGCATGGGACAATAATGTCTAAAGCTCATTTAATCCCCCTCCTGTACTCCTGTCCCAAACACTCATCTTCAGCCCCTGAGCAGAATGGGACAGGGTGGGAATCCTCACCTGTGAGAGCGGTCACAACTGCCCAAGTTGGGGAGGGATTGTGTGGAGTGTCCAGGCCTGGGAGGGGAACACCCAGAAAGGAGGGTGGGCAGGCACAGGGTATCATAGCCAAGCAAGGTGATGTGGCCCCCACAAGGAGGGTGGGGACTATGCCAGAGCAGTTATGTGGAGGGAGATCCGTCAAATAAGGAACCACGTTAAGAATAATGAGAAGCAGATTTCTCATGTCAAAAGGGCGTTTTCAACATGGAGAGGGCCAAGTCCAGAATGCACCCGTGCTATTGGCTCAGCACTGGAGGTATTGGTATGGGCTCCACAGACAAGAGGGAAACACAGATGGAATCATGTGCGAGCTCACCCACACGTTCACACGCTTCTGAACTCTCTCCCAGGAGGGCTGGGAGCAGTAACACCTCACTAGCCACGAGCTTCCCCAGTTCTCAGATCTCAACCAGGGCTCCCAGGGGAAGCAAGGAAGGGCTTGGAAAAGAGGCATCGAGGTACCAGAAGGCCTGGAGCACCTCATGCCAGCAGAAGCATCCAGAGCTCAGTGGAGATTCATCAAAGGGACAGGAGCCTCTCACCTGCCTTAGGGGACAATCAGAGATCAAATCAATGATGAACAGATTATTACCCTTTGATGAAAATGGAAAATCAGACCAGAAAGAAATTATGAACATTTAAGGATCATAAACGAATATGCTAAAGTTTGAAGATGGTATGACACTGCTTCAAATCACCAGAGCTGATATTCATTAACAACAAGGTCAAGAGACACCATGTAGAGACACCTGTAGACACCCCTGAGCCAAGTGTCGCTGTGAACCTCACCGGCATGGGACAAGTCAAACCAATGCCACACCAGACAGGACTGTCCCCGTGTGCTTTCACCAGAGCATCAGTGGCAAACACAGGGTCACTCCACAGAACCACAGACCTCCTCTCCAACAGTATCCTGGGAACTGAAGTCAAAGAAAGCCCAGGTGCCCATCTTCAGTGGGACAGCATGGGAACCTGGACTGGCTGGAGGACAGACGGTGATAGTGACATGGCAACACTGAACCCTGACCCTGAGGCTGCACTGGAGCTACACAGGACCCCAAGGTATCTAAAGGAAGGCGAGGCAGTGAAAGAAGACTTGAATGAAGAATTCAGGGGAAAAATGTTCTTTGTAGACTTTGCAATTCTTAAAATTTCTCATAATTCTTATGAGAAATTCCTAATTTCTCATAAGGTGGGCTCTTGAGCTGTCAGACTGGCAACCTGACAACCACGATCAGAGACAAGGGGCCTCTGCAGGTGGGGCACAGTGGGCTGTTTGGCAGACGCTGGGGCCATGGCAGTCAGAGCTGCAGGTTTGCTGACTGACGCACATGACCTCTCCGTGACGCACACAGGAAGGGGCTGTGTGACAAGACCCATGCAGTTCTGCTATGGTCAGCCTGGGGTCACGCCACCAGTCTCCTGGTTCTAGGGTTGCTCTTGTCTCTCCATCTCCAAGATGTGGTTGGGGCCTGGAATCTCCCTGACTGTGGTACCCTGGGCTGAGAAGTAGGGATGTGCCACAGTGGGGCCCCAGGACCCTTCCCATTAACGAGGAGCAAAGCAACAGACTCACCAGCCCCCAGGCTCACTCAGCACCCTTGTGCAAATGCACCAAAGCCCTCTGCCCTCAGCAGTGGAAACTGCCCTGCGGCCACTGGCCAAGAAGCAGAGGCCACAGCTCTCAGGAGGATGGCATCGCTGGCACAGACTGGAACAAGGTACTAAGGTCTGTTTTTTATTTATTATACCTTGTGTTTTTTTTTTTTTTTTTTTTAAGAGAGAGGATTTTTTAATATTTATTTTTCAGTTTTCGGTGGACACAACATCTTTATTTTTATGTGGTGCGAGGATCGAACCCAGCGCCCCGCGCATGCCAGGCGAGCGCGTTACTGCTTGAGCCACATCCCCAGCCCATTGTGGTTGTTTTTAATAGGAAAAATAACTGGTTCTACTCTGGGGGACTGGATACTATACACATCTGTGAGACATACTACTATGCAGTTATTAAAAGAGCCTCCCAGCAAATTAACAGTGGTTTGAAATAGCCAAAATAAACTACTACGTAAGGAAAATAGTATAAATATGAATTATGTAAAAAACAAAGACAAAAGCATCTGCATGATGACATCTGCTCCTGAAGGCCAACCCTCACAAGTGGGAGCCAGTGGCCCTGGGATGAGACAGCCCTGGCTCCTCTCCAGGCAGGTGTCTCACCAGCGAGCTGCCCCTTCTCTACGCAGGAAGCACATCCTCTTGAGGATGGAAGAGCAGTCCCTTGCTGCGAGCTCTTGCAAGACTCAGTGAGGCACGCTGCTGCTGCGTCTTGTTCTATATGGGCAACCTGGAGACTCTTGAAGGCCACGTTCCCAATTTGGTTTATTATTTATTTACTTGGGGTGGTGGTGGTATTGGGGATTCAACCTAAGGGCACTCTACCACTGAACTACACCCCAGTCTTGTTTATTTTTTGAAAAAGGGTTTCAACTCAATTGTCCAGGCTGGTCTTGAACTTGTGACCCTTCTGCCTCAGCCTCCCGAGTACCTGGGATTATAGGTGTGTGCCACACCACATCTGGCCCCGATCTGGTTGTTGTGCACTCTAGCTCTAAAACCTCTGCTCCTATATTCTAAATCCTAAAATGCCAACCATGGCTATTTCTAGGTTAGGATTACAGGTGAGACATATGTCCAATAAAAGCAAACAGTAACTTTCACTAGGAAAAAAAAACAGTGACTGCAGTTTGAAAACACTATCTACAGAGCCTGGAACCAGAGTGGGTGCAGTAAAGATGTTGATGGAGAATCCTGTGCTGGAGTTCCACCTTTGCACTGGGCCTGGCCTGCTGTAGCTCACTGCCAAGAGCCTTGGCCCAGTGCAGCTGGGCACCCCAGCTGGTCCCGTAGCCCCTGTCCTCTCTAGATTCAGCCTAGGTGATGACCAACTACTCCCAAACTCTTTCAGATCACAGCCTGAGTTGTTCAAGAGTAGGCCAGGCCCAGCTTTCTGCTCTTTACATCGCTCTGGGTTCCTGTAACCAAGCTCAGGCCTGAGAGGCACAGCCTAGTTGGAGTGCCTGGTCCTCAACAGGAAGCCCGCACTGCCCCTTCCCCCAGGCTCACCGGATGAGCGCACTCTCCTGCAGGAGCTCCCGGCTGAGGTTCAGAGGGATGTCCTCACTGTCCACCACACCTGCAAGAACAGGGCATGTCAGAGCTTCCCTGCGCCTGTGGCCCCTCAACCACTACCCAAGAGCTCTTATCTGGCCCTTTGCCTCACACCTTGGCCTTATGTGGTGAGAAGAGCAAGGAAGACAGGGGGCTAGAGACAGCCTGGGGACAAGACACATCTGAGACAGGCCCGGCCTGGGCTGGGGGTATGCCTACCGCCTCAGAAGCCCTTCGACACTTGGCAAACATACTCGGGATTCGACCTTAAAAATTCTAGCTGCATCAGGTACAGTGGCACATGCCTGTAATCCCAGTGACTGGGGAGGCTGGGGCAGGAGGATTGTGAGTTCAAAGCCAGCCGCAGCAATTTAGCAAGGTTCTAAGTTACTTAAGAGAGACTCTGACTCTAAATAAAATGTAAAAATGGTTGGGGATGTGGCTCAGTAGTAAAGCACCCCTGCGTTCAATCCCTGGTTAAAAGGGAGGAAAAAAAAGGTGAAAAAAATCCTAGGTACATCAGGGACAGTAGACACCTTTGTGCTACAATGATATAAAGATCTAAGCACTGAATTCTTTACTCAACTTATGATCTCAAGTTCAAGGTAATTCATGCATGAATCTGAAACTCACATGATAATTCTAATCACTGAAAGAACTCAACTCAATCTCCCCTGCCCTCTTACCCAAATCAACTACAACTAATGTGGAGGCTGGAAACAGTCCTAGAGGCTCTGAGCTATATTTCTCACCCACTCCATAAATACGGCCAGTGCACTGAGGCATGCTTAGGAAAGCAGATCTGAGAGCCAGACCAGCAGCCCGCTTTTGCAAACAGTGAGCAATGTGAGGCCACATAGGAAACCACTCACAGACTCAGGGCCAAAGTCCAGCACAGTACCTCGAACGAAGCGCAGCCACTTGGGTAGGATGTCTGCAGCCTTGGTCTGGATGAGGACTTTGCGACTATACAGTGCCACACTGGAGCCCAGCTCCCTGCTCACGTCAAACATGGAAGGTTTCTGAGAACAAAAGGACAAGGTCAGGAGCAGTGGCAGAAATCCACGATAGACACAGGGAGGCAGAGCCCAGTGGCAGGATGCGAGACAGCCCTTCCAAGGCTGCCCTGGGTAAAGAACCGGGAAGGCCAGGGGACAGCTCCACCAGAGGCCCCAGTCCAGGGAGGACACTTCCATAACACTAACATGAGGGTTTTGCAGGGTGTGGGGTGGCCTTCTTTGGGCAGCTGCTACCCTCCCCAACCCACTCCCACTGGAGAACATAAAAGGACGTGCGTGTCTCCAAGAATGGAGCCAAACTTGGTGATAAATCTGGGGTCAGAAAACCACAACCCAGAGGCCAAATCTGGCTCACTGCCTATCTGTATGACCTGAGGATGATTTATACAGTTTTAAATATCTGGGGGGAAAATTAAATAATTAATGACATGTGAAAAGATCTGTATCTTTTTTAAAAAATTTTTTTGTAGTTGTGGATGGACAGAATGCCTTTGTCTACTTTTACATGGTGCTGAGGATTGAACCCAGTGCCTCACACATGCTAGGCAAGTGCTCTGCCGCTGAGCTACAGCCCCAACCCCTGTAACTATATCTTAACATCTACAGGCCCAGAGGCCCTGCCTGAGTGGTTCCCAAGGCACCGTCTATGGGGCTCTCTCACCATAGTAGCAGGGTCAGTGGCCACATAGAGACCATGTGGCTGCAGGGCCAAACCCAGTGCTCTGTGCTCTTACAGTAATGTGTGCTGGGGTGAGCTGGGTGCAGTGATGCACACTTGTAATCCTGGTTACTTGGGATGCTGAGGCAGGAGGATCACAAGTTCAAGGCCAGCCTCAGCAATTTAGCAAGACCCCGTCTCAAAATTAAAAGGGCTGGGGAAGTGGCTCAGCAGTATAGCACCCCAAATATTTAAAACTGTATAAATCATCCTTAGGACACACATCACCAGTACTTCCATCTCCAAAAAAATTTAGAAAAAGAAAAAAAAAGGCTATTGGTGCCCACTCTGCCTCAGCACTGGGTCCTGCTCATGTGGGCTCTGATCCAGGAGGTCTTGATAGGCTAAGACTCTCAGCATTTGTAACAAGTCCCAGGGGATGCTGAGGCTGTAGTCCATGGACCTCACCTGGAGGGAGGACACTGTCCAGCTCTTTCTCAAAGGGATACTAAGAAACCGGCACTATTACAGTTTGGTCAGGTGAAGGCACAGGAACCTATATGCCCACACGAGCCAGGCTGAGGGACGAGTGGAAGCACACAGTGACCCTGTGGATCCACCAGAGCCCTTTCTGCAGCATCCTGGGGAAAGCCTCACAAGACCTGCAACACAGCCTGCATTGCCCGGCCAGCACAGCGGCTCCAAGGGCCCCTCACCATGCTAGTGCCTGAGCCCAGGCCTGCTCCAAAAGATGTCACATGAGACAACCTTGCATGTGGGAGACTGAAGAGACTGCATTCCCCACCCAGAGGCCTCTGCTTTTCTTTTGCTGTAATCCTGCCAATGTGGTGGTATGTCTGCATGAAGATGTGCCCATTTGGGGCCATCATTGTGGCCACAGGAACGTCCTGGTTCTGAGAGCAGAGGGGTATCTCCGCAGCTGTAGCATGTGAGGGCCCTGCAGGTCTGAGCTAAGTGCCTCACCATCTCTGGCACATAGAAGAGGCTCCGGATGTTGAGGGGTGCGTCTGTCCTGTAGTGCAGGGTGTAGCGGGGCTTGTCATATGCCTGAGCGATGTAACGGTAGAATTCCTCATGCTGCAACTCGCTGACATCCTTGGGGTCCATCGTCCAGAGGGCCTGGTGATGGAGATGGATGGGGAGCACAGAGAGCTGCATCTCCACCACAACCCCATAGGTTGGTGGAGGAGTGCATGCCCCTCGACAGCCTGGGGTGGGGAGGGGCCTACCCTCCACCTCCAGCTCCATCCCCTCTAGTACCTAAAAGGCTCTGGCACAAGCGTCCCTTCCCCAGGGCAGTGAAGTTGGGCAAGGGCCAACCAGGAGGCTGGAGCAGAGCGTGAGGGAGAATCATGCCATCTACCAACACAGAATGTGGACTGGGTGCACTGGGACTGGGGACCCTGCCAGCACCCCCAATCTCATCTCTCCACAAATGATGCCTCGTTCTGGGATTCTGGGCAGTGACTCCCTGTCATCTCTACCCTTCCATCCATGGAGCAGGCACATCTGTCTCCAGGGCTGCCTGAGCCCTGTAGGCAGCTCAGGGCCTCACCTGCAAGGTGTTAATCCGCCTTCCATTAAGGTACAGAGGGAAGCTGACGAAGTTACTGTACTTGGTCACCACATCTGCAGGAGGTGGAGACAGAGAAAAGCAAAGCTGCTCCAGGGTGAGGACAAGGCTTGCTGAGTTGCACCTAACTCACAGGTGCAGGCCAGGGTCCGACAAAGACACAGGTCCTGCCCACCAGTTGCATGGAGGCGGTGGCAGAACCTGGAGAGAGCAGACTTTCCAGGGCCTGCTGTGAGACCATGTAGGCTAACCGCATCAGAGAGCTCAGCGCTCTCTGTCAGACCCACCAAGTTTACAAAAGATGGAGGGCTACACACCCTGTCTGCCAGCAAGCCTTGCCTTTGGTTCTCTGAAAGAGTCAGTGAGAATTTTGTCCTCTGCAGAACTACTGGCCAAACTGGAAGCCCAGTCCTTGCCCAGCCCTTCTCAGCTATGCCTGCCTCACCAACCCACCTGGCTACCACACAAGTCCCAGAGCCCAGCTGGGGCCCAGGTGCCACTCACCTTGAACCCGGGCTTCACTGGCAAACACTCTGCAGTCTGATTTGAGGTGGATGACAATTTTGGTTCCAGTTCTGACTCCTGAAGCTTCAGCGATTTCAAACACTCCAGAGCTAAGACCCAAGGAAAAGAAAGGCAGTGTCATTGTAGGGCAAAGGTAGTTGCTTTCCTGAGCAGAGCCCAGGTCAACATGTGGGAGACCAGATGTGCCTCTTCTGACCTAGGCAGTACCCCTCAGGTCACAGAGTACACACCAGATGAGAACCTCTGTGCTGGGGTGCAGGTACAAGCCCCCAGGCTCCCTTGGAGAATTTCCTGGGCTTGAGTGACCAGAAAGCAGACCCTGGGCACCAGTGAGGCCTGGCCCAAGTATAAATCAGCATTAGATACCTCTGCTGTTTCTGAACTGCAGCAGAGGCCAGGGGTCCCTGAGAAAAGCAGAAGCCACCTCAGAAGTGAGGGAGGAGGGGATGCCCTCAGACAGGGCCTTGCTGATGCCTTGGCCATGTTCATGCTGAGCAGCTGCTTTCATGAAATTTAGAGACCTCAATATGGACTAAGGGAGGAGGCAAGCTATGCTCCAGCCAGGCCTCCTGCCCCTGGGGCTGCTTTGCACAGCCAGAAGGTCAAACTCAGAGTTTTGGGGTAGAATGAGATCAACATCATTACCCTAGGTACATGTATGATTGCATGAATGGTGTGACCCTACTTCCCGTACTACCAGAGAAGTGAAAACATGTGCTCTATTTGTGTACAATGAATCAAAGAGCATTCTGGTGTCATTTAAAACTGATAAGAACAAATTAAAAAAAAGTTTATATATAAACTGATTTTAAATTGTACGCTAAAAAAATACAACAAAGTTTTGGGGCCAGCTGAAAACAATGCTTAAACTTGGCCAAGATCCCACTCTCCTCAATCACAGCTGAAGTGCTGCTAAAACACCTACCTAATCAACTCGTCACATATGGGAGCAGGAAATGAGCAAGTGGCTCTTAAAGAGTGCCACCACCTGTTGCACAGAGGCATCCTAGAACCTGCCGATGGGGTGGAGTACTAAGGACAAGAACCTAGAGGGTGGGGAGAACCAGAGGAGCCCCCATAGAACCCAGGCCAGAGAGGCCGTCTACAGGATGGCCCAGGAGGAAGGCCCATCCCATACCCAGCCACTGAAGGGGCTCAGCCTGGACGGGCCAGCACCACAGAGCACAGTGATTGGTGTCCAGTCACACAGACTGTTTGGAGCCACAAAGTAACTACCTTCCCAGAGTAGGAGAGTCAGGTTTCACACCCATAAACCTGTTTTTTGCATTTTCTCAATAAAGTCTCTTTCCAAACTCAGTGGTCAAACTCAAGTGTTAGGTAACATTGACTCCAAGTGTTCCCAAGGGCAAAGACACTGCCCATGTGATGGAGGCTTGCTTCCTAACTTACCCATCTGATAGCCACTGGTAACCTGGGTTCCCAGGGGCCACTGAGCGGGAATAGACTTCAACTCTGTCGGCCACCATGAAGGCCGAGTAGAAGCCCACTCCAAACTGGCCAATGATCTTGCTGCTGGCCTCCGCCTGGTTCTGCAGTGCTTCCAGAAAGGCCTGAGGGGACAAAGGCTGGTCATAGGGAGGCTGCCCCTCTGGCACCAGGAGCCGACATTCTTACTTTCTGTGTAGGTTCTCTAGCACAGTCAAGATCTCAGTAAATGCTGAGGCGACCATGCTGAGATGCCCTCTTCCCATGCTATACATAAATAACTAAGAGCTGGGACAACCCACCTAAAGACACACAGCTGGGCCAAAGCGGGAGGGTCCTTATTCATCATAAAGCTCACACTTCCGCTTGTCTCAAGGCAAGGACAAACCTGCAGGTCACACTTGAGTGGGCAGAGTAGTGCCTCCACCTATCAGGTCACTGAGTAAAGAATGAAGACTCTCCTCAGTTTGTCTTTTGCCCTGTGTCTCCAAGACTTGAAGCCTTGGGGGAGACAGCACAAACCCAGCACAGCTGTCCCAGGACCCCCACAGATACAAAAGCCCATGATGTTGAAGTCCCTTGTATAAAATGGTGTATCATCTGCTTATAACACATCTTTCCCTGTATTTTAAATCACCTCTAGATTACTTAAAATGCCTAATACAATGCAAATGCTGTGTAAACAGTTATACCATACTGTTTAGAGAACAATGACAAGAAAACTGTACGTGTTCAGTACAGACATAATAAAAAAAAACTTTTTAGGATTGGCTGAATCTGTAGTTGTGGCACCCCCGCACACAGTAGGCTGACAGTGATTGCAGAGCGTTCCTTGTTCTGAGCTATCAACATTCTGAAGGCTAAACAGGAAGCAAAATGCACATGCTCTGCTGCTCTGCCAACTCAGCCCAGCCCAGTGTCCTGCCAAGGTTCGGACATTCTACATCTGCACCAAGGGGCTGTGGAGCACCTGGAATGTGACTGAGGAACTGAACTTGACATTTTATCTCCTCTTACTGCATTTAAATGTAAGCAGCGGGGCTGGGGATGTGGCTCAAGCGGTAGCGCGCTCGCCTGGCATGCATGTGGCCCGGGTTCCATCCTCAGCACCACATACAAACAAAGATGTTGTGTCCGCCAAAAACTAAAAAATAAATATTAAAAGTCTCTCTCTCTCTCTCAAAAAATAAATAAATAAATAAATAAAGGTGTTGTGTTTACAACTAAAAAAGAATTTTTTTTAAATAAATAAATGTGAGCAGCCACACCTAGCTCACAGCTGCCACACAGGATAGCGCATACTATCCCTGCCATCATGGTCACAGAAGTTCTTTTTCCCCCCATTTATTTATTTACTTATTTATTTTAGTTGCAAGTGGACACAATATCTTTACTTTTTTAATGTGGTGCTGGGAATTGAAGCCGGTGCCTCACACATGGAAGGCGAGTGCTCCACCTCTGAGCCACATCCCCAGCCCCCTCACAGAAGTTTTAAAAGCAGAAATTTCTGAGTCGCTTTGGACTGACTATGGTACCACTTAGGCCAATAAAAACAAACAGAAAAGCACTCAGTCACCAGGAGAGGCAGCAAGGGCCTCCAGCCTGTGTTAGGCTGGAACAGACACACTGAGAGGACTCTTGGACCACTCATCTCTTCCCAGCATCAGATTGTGCCACACTGGTGGCCACATGATCCCCGTGTGGCTGGCAGAGCAGAACTGCTATACCTGTAGACTGTGGCCCGGGCTGCCTGGGAGGAGGCAGTCCACCTCTGCTGTGGTGTCAAGCCCACACAGCTCAGGCAGGGGCCCAGTAGCTGCCACAGAAAGGCACCAGGAGGTGAATGGCACCCTCAAAATAGACTGACAGCTATGAACCTGCCATCCTGTTTCCCACTCTGGGCAAAGTGCTTGTCTGAACCCTTCCTGCCCAGCAGTGCCTGGGACCTGTGACGCTAAAGGGAAACAACGCTGCTCTCACAGCGCCCTCTGGGGGGCCCAACTGACCAGGCCTCACTAGCCTGGCACCCAGGGCCGCCCTGCGGAGGAGAAGCAGTGACTGCGCCATCTTACCTTTGACCCTGATCTGGCAATTGTGCCCAGATTAGACACCAGCTCCTCCTGTGTCATCCCGATGCCAGTGTCCTGAGGAGAGAGACACTAAGTGCCAAGCATGGCCCATGCGGCACAAATAGCCTCAGTGGTGGGGCCCAGACGGGATCTGGGAAGTACACTTCACACACATCAGAAAAGCCCAAGTCCAGTTATGTGAGCCCTGAGTCCCTGGAGAACACTGGAAGGGGTGGGAGATTTGTTATTAAGACAATTCAGGGGGATGGGCAGAGCGCAGTGGGGCTCCATCCCCAGCACAAGCAAATGAAAACCAACCGAGGAGGAGACGCTCCATCAGTAACTGGAAGGAAAACAACTCTTGCCCTAGATGTAGCCAGCTCTGCACCCTCGGCCTGGCACACACGGGCTACGGCCTGCACTCCCCAATGCCCCTGCCCCCAGGTGGTGATGTCATGAGGAGACTGGTCAGTGGCCACCAGCAGCTCCCCTCAGGAAAGGGGACAGGATTCCTCTGCCTCATGTGTACACACAGAAACACACCACGTCTGCTGGTATGGCTGTGGACTGCCCGGCCTCATAACTCCAGCAACCATTAGTGCTGCTCATCAATGTAACAGCCCCAACAGACAGAGACAGGCGACATGCTAGTGAGGCTGCCACGGGCCCTCCCTCTTCCTCAGACCTCTGCTGGCTGGCCTGCTCCCACGTGCAGACACCCCACACAAGGCACAAGCTGCCATGCCACCATCAACTTGCGAAGTGGGAAAGCATGCAGAAGCAGCTTTTGCCCTCTTATAGCAAGTCACTTCTAGGTGTTCTTCCTGAGAACAGCCCATGGGGCAGCTGTAGCCCCTGGCTGCCGTCAGGATGTCCTTGCACTTGTTACACAGGCCCTGAGGCCCACCAAGAAATGGGACACTAAGAGGCTTCTAGTAAATTCTGAGGTGCTCGTAGAAGAGTCCAAAACCTGGCCTGATCCATTTATTGTGATACATGTAATAATTACAGATAAAGAGCTGATTTAAATTAGCTTCTGGTTGGTATTAGTCATTAAATATAATTACACTAAAATGCTTACTTTCATGCACTAAAACTTTCTTCATTTTGGGTGCTGGAATTAAAGCCAAGGCCACCTGCAGGCCAGGTAAATGCCCAACCACTGAGCCACACCCCAGCCTCATGGCCCTTCCCCTAAGGATTCTGTTGAAAGTTCTAGTATAGAGCTGGGGATGTAGCTCAGCAGTAGAGTGTTTGCTGGGGTTGATGTGAAGGAGAAAAAGCACCTAATGGTTCCTGTTTTCAGCTTACAGTGATTTCTTCTGAGATTGATCTATAGATTCATTGAAACTCAGTGAAAATTTTCACAGGTTTTGTGGAAAACGACAAGAGAATTCTAAATTCTATATAGAAACACAAAGAACCTAGAATAAACTGAAAAAGAACAAAGCCGGAAAACTTACACTACCTAAATTTAAGCCTTACCATAAGCTACAACAGTTATGTTGCCAGGACGCGGACACTTAAGGACAGACACACAGATCACAGGCATTAAGCTGTGGTGCCCCCAATTTCTAACCAAGGTTCCCAGACAGACCAGTGGGGATGGAAGTACTTAAACAGACAGTGCTGAAGCAACTGCCCACCACACACATGAAGCCAATGGCAGTCTCAAACCACACCCAGATTCACCGGAAATGGATCACAGACCTACATGTAAGAGCTAAAGCTACAATCCTTCTAGAAGACCATGCGGGAGAAACTTTTGGCTTTGGAAGAAGCAAAAAAGTCCCAGACAAGCCAGGCGTGGTGGTGCATGCCTATAATTCCAGTGGCTAGGGAGGCTGAGGCAGGAGGATCTCGAGTTCAAAGCCAGCCTCAGTAAAATAAGGCACTAAGCAACTCAATGAGACTGTCTCTTAAATAAAATATAAAATAGGGCTGGAGATGTAGTCAAGTGCCCAAGTTCAATCCCCAGTACAAAAAAAAAATCTGTCCCAAACAGATCACTAAAAGCATGAAGTATAATAGGCAAAAGTCATAAACTTGACTTCCTTAAAATTAAACAACTTAAGGGGATGGAGGTTAGCTTAGTGGCAGAGCACTTGCCTAGCATGAGGGTTCCATCCTCCGCACTGTAAAAAAGAAAACAACAACAATAATCTTTTGCTCTTCAAAAGATAATAAAAAAACAAGCCACAGACTGGTGATTTTAAATTCTCTTCGGCTTTCTGTGTGTTCCAAATTTTCTATGATGGGCATGTGTTAATTTATAGTAAATTTAAGGCAGGAACCCTCAGAACAGGAAGGACAGTCCATGTATCACTTGAGTCTAGATGTAACTGGAAGGCAGGCGTGGCCTCCCTGTGTCAGCATGTTAAGCAGGGCTGCTGCCCACCAGACCATCCTGGTCAACTCTGAGAGGTGGGAAGTGGGTCTGGGCATCAAGAGGGAGGTACCTGGATGGTGATGGTGCCTTTCTCAGAATCTGTCTGCAGGTGGATTTCCATTTCTGGCAGGGTCTGGCCATCAGACACCAACTTGTGTCGCAGCTTTTCCAAGGCATCGCTGGCATTGGAGATGAGCTCCCGTATAAACACCTACAGGACAGAAGCAAGAGGAAGGATAATGAAGGGCACTGACTCTGCGGGACCTGCCTGGCTGGCTGCATCTGCCCTAGCTCCAAGTTGAGACCTGATACAGATCACTCAGCTCCCAAACACAGATGGTCAAGGCAGGCCCACACATGAAGGGTGGGTCGCTCCTCCCCAGCACAGCTTTCTGTGGCAAACTGACTTCTACTGATCTTTCCTTTGGGGTTTTCAGTCAGGCCTGATATTATTACATGTCTATTAACTCAAATTATAGCTATTTTCTTTCCTGTCTCTTGCACAGCGATGACAAAATATCGTCCTCAACATCTTTCTCTCCTACTTAAGAGGGTTACTGCTTCATTTCATCTAGTGGGGTCATCAAACATCAGAGCCCCCCATGGTCTGGAGGAAGAGGGCCCCAGGCCCAACAGTCCTCTCACAGTCTGGGAGGTACCTCTGCCCCACGCAGAGCTCCCACTCAAACTATACTAGAGCACTCAGGTGAGGTGGGGGAGGCAGCTGGCCAGGCAGAGGAGACCTGCGAGCATTCCTGAAAAGCCCCTTCCCACTTTGTACATTGTGCTTTACCCTTCTTCCCAGCAGTGATTAGCATAGAACCTACAGCTTATTTGTTCTCTGCTTTATCCAAGTCCCGTCACCCTTAAATGTGTTTTAATCTCCTTGAAAAGTTCTTTTGTCACCCTCCCTGCTCTATGCCACACAGATAGTGTGTCCTCCAGCCGCTGTTGTCCCACTAGACTTGCATGTAGTCATGCCAGCAAAGAGGTAAACAAACAGGGGCCCCAGGGCACACCAACAGCACCTCAAAAATGAACCTCAGCACAGCTCATGCCAGCATTTGAAAGATTTTTAAGTTATCAGCAGAATTCAAATAACTCCCAGATTGACTCTCCCAGAGTCAATCTAGCCCCTCCAAAATCATTTGGATACACTTATCCATGAAGCTGAAGCAGATTTTGGTGAAAATACTCCCTGTGGTAGATTAGGACCAGGGCCTATCTGCAGCCTAATGCATTCTCACAACTAAGACATATCCCGGCACCTTGGCAAGATAGTGTAAGAATAGTTCTGCCACAAAACATGTGAGACCTGAAAGCGATAGATGGCACCACACCTCTTTTTCTGAGTATAGGGAACGGGCCACGATATCCAAAAGCTTCTTTGTCTCCGCCTGGAACTCGTGTCTGGAGATGGACCCTGGTAATCAATCACAGATGCAGCCAATAAAGCTATGTTTCCATCTCTGAGCAAGAACATGCTATAATACCACTCAAAACAATATTTAAGGGCTGGAGTTGTGGCTCAGTGGTAGAGCACTTGCCAGGCATTGTGTGAAGCCCCTGGGTTCAATCCTCAGCACCACATATAAATATATAAATAAACAAAAGATCCATTGACAACTTTAAAAAAAAAAAGTTTAAGGTTCTAAGTTTTAAATATTCCTTTTTGTGTTTTTGGTAGTAGGGACTGAACCCAGGAGCACTTTACAACTGACCTGCATCCCCAGCTCTTTTTATTTTGAATACAGGGTCTTGCTAAGTTTCTCAGAGCCTTCCTAAGTTGCTGAGGTTGTCCTTGAACTTGTGATCCTGATCCTCCTGCCTCAGCCTCCCAAGTTGCTGGGACTACAGGTGTGTTCCACCATGCCCAGCTAAGTTTTAAATATTCTTCAAGAGTGAACAAAAAAGAAAAGTGGACAGAAAATAAAATCTCTCAGGTAAGGGGTCTCAGGAGCAGGACATCTTCCACATGACTCTTATCTCCACGGAAAGGAGTGGGTGCATGTGGAAAAGCTCTCCCACATGAGGTCAACACACTTAAGTGGGCTGTGGAGGCCAGCTTCTCAGAGCTGCTGGTCATGAGAATCAGGCTGGCCCTGACAACCAGATCCTGCATCATGGTCTCCAAAAAAAGTGGCATTCTATTAAATTAGTTACAAAAGGAAAATGACAAAAACTCAGTTCTCTCAACATCAAAGATTCTGTTCTTATTGCCTCATTTAAAAGTCAGAAACAGAACCCCTTCAGGCCTGGCTCTGGAGGCTAACTTGCCGTACTTCAGAGTTCAGTCCTGTGGAAGCTGGGCCAATACTCTGCTTCCATGATCATTAGCAGAAGTGAATCGCCACTCAGCACACTCCTGGGTGACCACCAGAGGGGGCAAGGCGCAACAGGAGAAAGCCAGAAGTTGTTTACTGGGACGGAAATGGAGGACTCACTAGTCTAGGGATCGCTCCCCACAACTGAGACCTACATGGGGCTGTAGTCAATAAGCAGCTCTGTCAATCACTGCCTCTGCCTCAAAAACCTCCCCTACCCTGCCACCAATGACCCAAGAAAGACTCCCCAGGCCACATCACCTTGCACGGTCTCAGTGCTGCTAATGATGGAATGCAGGGGCTCCTCCTTCTTGTCCTCAGCAGCCTGCGACGTACTATACAGACGTCCGGGGTAGAAGCTGGAAACCAGGTTTTGCCCGGGGCTCCTGAACTGAAGTGGGGTCCTCTGAGGACACAGAACTGACTTTCCTGAAAAGGCAAATGTGTGGAAAGGATGACAATTAATACTCAGAAGCAGAATACCCCAATTTCTTCACATCTCCTCTGTCCAGCAGAGGAATGAGGATTTCTCTAAGGCAGCCTGTTGCTCTGGAGGAGTGAAAAGACTGAGCATGGTGTGGCTGCAGTTTTGGTGACATTTCCTTACATGTACCACACAAGTGTGTTTTAATGAAAAACAGCGAAAGATATGTTCTATCTCGCAGCCAGGGAGTCAGCAGCTCACCCACTGGGTGCTGATGTCTCCTCCAGTCTGCTGTTCACAGACTCCTCTGCCTTCATTGCCACAGAAACCTCACAGGCCCAGTGCTCTCGCCAGCTGGAGCCAGCAGGCCAGGGCACTGGAGTTGCTTAGATGTTCGACACAGAATGGTCAAGGATATGTAGACAGTCAACATGACAGTCTGCAGGAATCCGGGCCTAAATGAATCTATCTGCCCTGTCAGGTACTCTCCTACTTTTTGGAAACTTGTAACAAATAGAAAGGAATGGGGGCTGGGGATGTGGCTCAAGCAGTAGCGTGCTCGCCTGGCATGCATGCGGCCCGGGTTCGATCCTCAGCACCACATACAAAGATGTTGTGTCCGCCAAAAACTAAAAAATAAATATTAAAAAAATTCTCTCTCTCTTTCTCTTAAAAAAAAAAAAAAAAAAGAAAGGAATGATGTAGAAGGTACAGAAACAAGGAGACAGGTTTTTTCTTTGTTTTTGTAGTTGTATATGGGCAGCATGCCCTTATTTTATTTATTTATTTATATTTAATTTTTTATATTTTATTTATTTATTTATTTTAGTTTTCGGGCGGACACAACATCTTTGTTGGTATGTGGTGCTGAGGATTGAACCCGGGCCGCACGCATGCCAGGCGAGCGCGCTACCGCTTGAGCCACATCCCCAGCCCCTATTTTACTTATTTTTATGCAGTCCTAAGGATTGAATCCAGTGCCTCACACATGCTAGGAAGTGCTCTACCACTTAACTATAGCCCTAGCCCTGTTTTTTTCCCCCATTTATTTATTAATTTTTTTGGTACTGGGCGTTGAACTGAAGAGTATTTACCACTGAGCTACATCTCCAGCTCTTTTCATTTTTTAAGACAGGGTCTCACTAAATTGCTAGCCTGGAACTTGCGATTCTTTTGCTTCAGTCTCCAAAGTCGCTGGGATTATAGGTGTGGCCACCGTGCCCAGCCCATCAAACATTTAAGATGACAACACTCCTGCATGGTCAGGCCATGCCCTGGGTTCTCTCTTCCCACCGTCTATTTGGCAACCCCTCCCCACACTTCATACAGGAGGCCACCCCAGCAGCACTCATGGCCCTCCCCTCCTCTGACCCAGTGCTTCATCCCTTCACAGCAAGAGTTGAAAAGCTTGAGATCCAGTCTTTAACTCTACATGGTCACCTCAACATCGCCTGGTTCCACCTTGTTGTTGAAATTGTGGGGCACTTGTGACCCCGACCACATGGATGCAGGCTGCTCTGGGCTGGGACTCCCGCACTCAAGTCACAGCCTGCCAACTGCCTCCTGCCCCGCCCTCCAGCAGGTGTGTGATGCCCCTATACCCACACTTTCACCTGAGCCCTGATGGCACATGGAAGCACTTGCTAAGCTTCTGTACACGTACACGTGTATACACACACACACAGTGCTCCTGCAGGGGCTGGCATTCCACTCTGGTGGGTCGGAGCTGGGAAGAGCAAGCCTCAGTCCACTCCAGCCATGGAGCACACTTCCCGAGACCATCACCTCCCTCCACCCGACCTCTTGCTCTGCTGGAGGCCCTTTCCTCACCACTGGGGCTCCTGGTCCCCTCAGCTCTTCTTCTGCCACCTTGCTCTACCCCAAAAGAACACCTGAAATCAGAGGCATCTGTTTCAACTAGTTCACAGGTATCAGTGGTCAGGGCCTGAAAAGTCTTCTTGGGGACACAATTCAAAACCACAATAGACTGGTTACCTACAAGGAGGTGTGTATTGTTTCCTGTGGCTGCCCTAAGAAGTGCCGCAAACCAGATGGTTTATTAAACAACAGACACTCATTGTCTCAGAATTCTGGAGACCAGAAGTCAGCAATCAAGGGGTGGGCAGGGCTGGCTCCACCTGAGTTTTCTGGATGGCCATTCTCCACATCCCCAGCCCTATAAGAATGCTAGACTGGTGCCTGCCCTAGTGACTTCAGCATAATTTGATCACTGCAAAGACCCTATCTCCAAATAGGTCACATTCACAGGGACTGAGAAGACTTTAGTTTTGTTTTTTGGTGTGTGTTGGGGATTCAACCCCCAACTGGTATATGTGAATGGAGTGGAAAGAGGGAGGGTATGTGACACTCCTAAGTATACCTCTTTGTATATCTAACTCTTTGAACTATAGCAATGTTTTAAATGAGCCATTAACCATGCAGGGCATGCAGGAACACAGAAGGAAACACAAACAGTAGCAAAGGTGCGTGTTACAGATGATACAATGAGCCTAAGAGGAAACAAGAACTAACCTAAGTGATTTCAGAAATTGGTGTTTATTGTGAAGCTAAACTCAAAAAGGACTGCATATAACTACTGTACTCAGGTTGCTAAATCTGTTCATCAGTATACATTAGCAAGCCCCAAACTGCTCTGAGTGTGGACCAAGTTCAGCTCTTCCCTGAGAGAGAAAGGTGGTAACAGCAGGAAGGAGGCTGGGAAAAACCCTGCAGGACTACACTGGAAGTGGAGGCTCTGTATGGACTCACCACCTTGGTCTAGGTAGATCAGATATAGAAACCAACGCAGAATTTGTGACCAGGCCTCACACATGCTAGGCAAGCACTCTGCTGCTGAGCCACACCCCCACCCCTCCATAATTTAAAATATGTTCTTTTTTAATTAATGGACTGTTCATATCTTTTTATTTATTTATTTATTTTTAGTTCTCAGCGGACACAACAACTTTATTTTATCTTTATGTGGTGCTGAGGATCGAACCCAGCACCCGGTGCATGCCAGATGAGCGCGTTACCGCTTGAGCCACATCCCCAGCCCAACTGTTTATATCTTCTGACAATTTTTCTACTATATCCTGAATCTTTTCTTACTGACTTGTAAGAAACTTTTATACACTAAGGAAACTAGTTCTGTTTGCAAAACTTTCATCACTTCAAGATTAAATATGATTCCCCGTGTCTGGTGTTTCCTGTTCTCCCCCTTAATATTCACAATTCTTTTGAAAGGGCTGGGGATATAGCTCAGTTGGTATAGTATTTGCCTTGCATGCACAAGGCCCTGGGTTCAATCCCCAGTACCACCAAAAAAATAAAAAAATAAAAAAAAAATAAAAAAAATTCTTCTGAAAGGATTTGATATGTTGTGATGGAATAAGTACATAAGTACCCATAGTTGGAAAAAGGAAGGAAAGCAGCAATCCATATTTCTACCTGGAACTTCAAGATTCTTGAAACATAATTTTAAGACTACATCAATCCACATCACTATTAAAAGCAGGTCTGGAGCCAGGTGCAATGGCACGTGCCTGCAATCCCAGCGGCTCTGGAGGCTAAGGCAGGAGGATTATGAGTTCAAAGCCAGCCTCAGCAAAAGCGAGGCACTAAGCAACTCAGTGAGTCCCTGAGTGTAAATAAAATACAAAATAGGGCTGGGGATGTGGCTCAGTGGTTGAGTGCTTCTGATATAGAAATTAATCCTCGTACTACTTCTCCCCCACCAAAAAAAGGTGAATCCACTGGTCACAGTGGCACACTCCTATAATCCCAGTGGCTTGGAAGGCTGAGGCAGGGGATGGCGAGTTCAAAACCTGACTCAGCAACTTAGCAAGGACCCGAGCAACTCAGTGAGACCCTGTCTCTAAATAAAATACAAAAAGGACTGGGGATATGCCTCAGTAGTTAAGTGCCTCTGGGTTCAATCCCTGGGACAAACAAAAAAAGGAGACCTGATTTTAGATTTATTGAACTTTCGATGACTCCACAAATAAGCCAAAATAGTGCAATCAATCTGCCCAAATCAGATACCAAACGTACCATCTGCACAGTATCTGTCTTCATATTTCCCCCACACCCTATAGGAAAAGCCACAAACCTCAATGTCAGGCCACAATATCCTTGCGTTAAAGTATCAGTCAGCTTGGGGTCGCACAGAAAGAGAAACACTGGGAGTCTGAATGTGACACCATCCACAGGACCTGACAGTAGGCCTTCTGTCAAGGCCCTCTTCCCCTATTGTGGTTCTTAGTGACCTCTCCTTACAAAGAGTTACAGCACTTACTTTCCATGCTGCTCAGTTAAAACTGCTGTTACATGCTGGCTTGAGGCATCTCTTCTATTAATTTCTTGTTACTATATAATTTATCTCACTAAATTAAGAGTAGGAATGAGCTTATATTTCCCTGTATCAAATACTCGGAAGGCAAGAACATCCATACTTCTCAGGAGGCATCTATTACAAAAGCAGTACATCTCTAGATGCAGAACTTTTTTTTTTTTTAAGTTGTAGATGAACACAATACCTCTGTTTTATTTATTTATTTTTAGGTGGTACTGAGGATCAAACCCAGTGCCTCGTACATGCTAGGCAAGTGCTCTACTGCTGAGCCACTACCCCAGCCCCCAGATGCAGGACTTTTTATAAACTTAGATATCACTATGTTCTAGCAGACACAAGGTGGTCCACAGTGGCGTTAGGTGTTCTTCAGGGGCTTGTTAGACAAGTTTATTATTTACTTATTTATTGTGTATGTGTGTGGTGCTGGGGATGGAACCCAGGGCCTTGCACGGGCTAGGCAAGTGGTCTACCACAGAGCCACACTCCCAGCCCCTTTTTTGACTAGTATGAAGGAATGAGAACAGCACCTGCCCAGAGGCCACCAAAGTAAGGTCAATGAGTAAAAACACTGGCTATTGTGCTTTAATATAAAAAGATCACCCATCTGTCTTACCAATCAGTCACTGTCCTTACTATGGTTTTACTTCAAAATGTCATCTTCAGTTACGCTCCTTAGTAATATTTTTCTTTTTCTTTTTTTTGTACGAGATTGAACCCAGCGTTTACCACTGAGCCACATCCCTAGCCCTTTTTGAGACAGCTGCCTCACCTGGCACCATCTCCAATTTTATCATGAGTGACAGCAATAAAAACTATTTCACATTTAGTTTCAAACACTTCCTGACGGGCTGAGCTGACTTGTGTCCTACCACATTAAGTCTCCTACAGATAAGCATGAACTCAGGATCATCAACAAAAAGAGACTATCGGAGCTGCTAATGAACAAGAACAGGAGACTCTGAAGGCAACTGATACTTCCTAGAAGGGGTCAACACAAAAGGAGGCAGGCTGGAGTTAGGTGGATGAACGCCAAGAGAAACCGCACAATGACTTGAAGAGCCAAAGGGAGGACTGGAGCAATCACAGAAGCTGAAAGGGAAATCCCTGAAGGAAAAGAGTCAAAGAAAGAGCCTCTCAAGTTCCTGACGGATCCCCTAAACCATGCCGTGTGGCAAACTGTAAGCGACCCATCCAAGGACAAATAATGCAGCTGCTGTCGTGCAGTTTGATCGAGTCAATAGCCCACTTTAAAACAGAAGCAATTCAGAAAAATAACAGCCTATAGAGTCCACAAAATAGCACCCGTAGCACCCAGGAGGTAATAAAAAAATCACTGATACAGAAAGGGGAAAATGTAACCCCTGCTCAACAGAAGAGTCCATGGAGGCTGATCCCCACAGATCCAGATACTGGAATCAAAGACACTGGTGTGTCAGGCATGGTGGCACACCACACGCCTTGATCCCAGCGGCTTGAGAGGCTGAGGCAGGAGGATCACAAGTTCAAAGCCAGCCTCAATAACTTACCAAGACCCTATCTCTAAATGAAATATAAAGAAAAGGAAATAAAACCCACAAAATTCAGGCCTGCGGTCGCCTCTGGATGAAGACAGGAAAAGCATCACGGAGGCAGCAGGGCCTGGAAGGACTGGTGTCTGAGCCATAGCAGCCGGGGAAGAGATGCTTTTCACTGCACACAGTCCTCTGAATTCTGCACTATGCATCAATAACCTATGCACAGTGTAACCTGTTCATAAAACTATCTACAGAAATGATCAACTTTCAACACATAAAAATTCATTAGAGATACAAAACACACTTACAAAAGGACACAGCAGAGCTGGGTTGTGGCTCAGTGATAAAGCACTATGTGAAGCACTGGGTTTGATTCTCAGCACTGCATGTAAATAAATTTTTTAAAATAAAGGTGCAGCCAGACACAGTGGTACCCGCCTGCTCGACAGGAGAGTTGAGTGCCCGCATGTAGTATCAGCAGCTTGGGAGGCTGAGACAGGAGAATTGCGAGTTTAAAGCCAACCTCAGCAACAGCAAGGCACTATGCAACTCAGTGATACCCTGTCTCTAAATAAAATACAAAATAGGGCTGGGGATGTGGTTCAGTGGTCGAGTGCCCCTGAATTCAATCCCAATTTCCCTGTGCTTAATCCTGAGTTACTCCACATTGTAAAGCAGTAATTTGCCATAAGTTACTCCTTTTTTTTTTTTTAATTTTTTATTGTGGGTTGTTCAAAACATTACAAATTTCTTGACATATCATATTCCACACTTTGATTCAAGTGGGTTATGAACTCCCACCTTCACCCCATACATAGATTGCAGAATCACATCAGTTACACATCCATTGATTTACAAATTGCCATACTAGTGTCTGTTGTGCTCCGCTGCCTTTCCCATCCTCCCCCCTCCCCCCTCCCCACCTCTCTCTCTACCTCCTCCACTGTATAACCCTGAGGGTCTCCTTCCATTACCATGCAATTTCCCTTCTCTCTCCCTTTCCCTCCCACCTCTCATCCCTGTTAAATGTTAATCTTCAAGTTACTCCTTTTTTAAGTCCAAGTACCAAAGTGGGATAACTCCATACCTTGTTTTTACAAGTCAACAACCACCATCTACCTGGCACAACTTTAAGGTGCAAAGTGATAACTTGTGCCAACTTATGAAACTAAATCAGAAGCAATCACCTGGACACTCCAAATCATATCAGAAACACTAGACACAGGAGCTTATCTACCTCAGAAGATGTAACACCTTCACCTAAGATCCATAAATGAAGGAGCCCCTGCAAACTGGACTTAGCAGCACCCTGGCCCTGTCACCTGGTCACTCACCACAAACTCTGGAAAACTGTCACAGTGATGAACCTCAGCTTCCATCTCCAGGCTTCAGCAGAGCTTGGGTTTTCCCATCCTCATGACTACCCAAGTGTCAGCCCACTCCAAGCTGACACTCTGAAACTGCCTTCTGTATTTCCAGACCCACATTTTGACAACTCTGCAGAACTGGCTTGTTAAAATTCTTATGTGACCACTTGCAGTGACTCTCCTTATCTGTTCTCAGCCTGTGCTCTTGGCACAGTATCCTGTAACCCTGTGACTGCCTTAACCCTTTCTTAGTCTTTCTGTGATCTGTGTGTATGTATATATATGTGTGTACATATGGTATATGTATATCTATCTATCTATCTATCATTGTGTGAAGTGTGAGCACCACAGATATCAGAAATTTAGATTAGAACAGAATAAAGGAACTTGTGATTCGCCAGCTCTATCAGTGGTGTAGCTAGTGAATCTGTTGTTCTAATAAACCCTGACACTGTGGAAAGAAACAAACATTTGGTATATGTCAATAGCACTGCTCACTCACAACAGCCCCAGAGAAGGCTGCCAGGTTAAAGCTACTGCAATGGAGGATGATAACTCCTCAGTACTCAAGACACAGTTTTGGTATGGAGGCATTTCACAGATGAAGTGTTCTTCAATCTCAAAGCCCTGCAGGGGCCAAAGCACTCAATGGAAGACAAGGAACTGACATCCAGCAATACCTGGAAACCACCAAAGAATGGCTCAGCTATGTCCCAACTAACCAATAGGTCTTTTTGAAAGACTTCCAATCATATAAAATAAAATATTTAGGCTGGGCACAGTGGCGCCGACCTGTAATCACAGAGACTCAGGAGGCTGAGGCAGGAGGATGGCAAGTTCAATGCCATTCTTAGCAACTTAGTGAGACCCTGTCTCAAAATAAAAAGGGCTGGGGATGTAGCTCAGTGGTAGAGTGCCTATAGGTTCAATCCCCAGGACCAAAAAAATTAATCAATAAATTAATGCTTCACTTTAAAAGTAAGCTTCATGGAAAATTTACTTGCCAAGGCTAGACTACTGGTGGATGAACTAAAACAGACATGTGCCTTAATTTCTCCTTCTGGGTACTATATCACATCCAGGTACACTAGGAAGATGCACACTCTTTATTTTGTTCTTAATAATATTAATATCTAATTTTCTGCCTTTTTAATATGGCATTTTGGCTATCTCAAAATTAACTATATTCTAATCACAAGGTTGCTAAAGGTGAGCCATTCTCTTAAATCAGTTACACCCATGACGAAGTTACACTTGCTTTCAATTTCCCTCATCTACAGGCATCTACCCAGCTAAAAAGCATATAGAGAGAAGCCCCACACATAGATCCTGGATCTGCAAGCTATGGCTTTCATGGTCTGTAATTCCTAGTGGGTTCAGCAGAAATAACCAGCCACCCCAGAAACAAATCTCCTGAAATCTGTCTTTACTAAAAGTTGCAAAACTATAAGAAATCCTGATGGACAAAGAAAAGCAGCTTCCTTGTGGAAGCCAAGTTTTCAGTATCAAGACTAAGTAGGACGGAGTGTGAAATGGGTACAGTTCATTTACTATCAGAGGCTTGTCAGTATTCCAAGAAGCAGAGGAGCACTGCTGGGTTCAGTGCAAATCTCCCTTACAGAACTTACCTCTGCACCTGGTATTTACTGACATTCAGGGTATCAGAATTTACTCTAGTTTTCTCATCAGCTCAACACACACTCCCTCCTCCTTCAAGCCATATTCCCTCTTCTTGTCAGGGGGCAGCAAAACTCAGCTAGGGACTAAAGAGGTTTTTGCTACTGTTACATCTGGGTTGATTTTTCCTTTCTCAGACAGCTCAGATATTTTGGTCCCCTTGGTCCTCACCAAGCCAAGGCCCACTCAATACCTTGCAAGTAGTTGTGCCACATCTTCCTCCTCTGCTTTTGTCTATGCCCTTATGCCCTAGCACCCAAATCACACAGATGGCGAAAACATTAGACACTAAACCTGTACTATCGTGTCATCTTAGGAACATAAAGCTGTTTCACAGAGAGGGTAAAATCTGACAGCAAGCAGCAACCCCACTCCATCCTGAGAAGTCCAGTCTGGGAACACCACGAATTCATCCGGATTCTTGTGAAGGCCGCAGCACAAGAGGGATAAAAATTAAGCCGCACGGGTTCCAACCATAACCAGAGAAAGAAAACAAAATAAATCAAGAAAATAAAGTATGAAATGGGAGGCTGCAGCCAGGCAATGCCACCCTCAGGAGTGTAGAAGGGTCCAGGTACGGTTCTTTTCTTTTTTGTGTGTATGGTGCTGGGGACTGAACTCATGGCCTTGTGCATGTGAGGCAAGCACTCTACCAACTGAGCTACTTCCCCAGCCCAAGGTGAGGTGCTTTTCATTAGATGAAACAAATCTACCAATGCTTGAGCTCCAGAGCAATCAGCAATCATCTCTTCTAATGTGCCCAGAGCTTGCAGGCGACCCTGCAATTCTTGTTTCCAAGACAGACACTTCTAACAAAGACTCCAGCTCACAGGATGAGAAGGAAAAAAATCAAAAAACACTCAATCCTGAAAACAAAAGTATCTGGCAGAATGAAGAGGCACAGCTCAGTGGCTGCGGTGATCATGATTGCCTGGCATCCTATCTGCTTGACTAGTCAATGCACTTGGGAAGATAGTCTGCTGTGGATTTTCTGGCCGTAGCTCTAGCTCTCTGATGAAAACTAGCCTATCAGTCTGGTGGTCAGCCAGCCAGTTCTGATACTTGCCAGAGCTCTGGTGAAAAGATGTGATGGCAGTTTACGTTTGTTGTTGTGGAGGGTTCAAACAAGAGTCCCTCATGTTCAAGGCTCCGTTCTGGACAGCCCTTTCTCACCCCAGATTTTTTATTTTGTTTTTTATTTTTTTCTGAGATGCTGGAGATAAGGTCGGGCGCATACTAGGTAAGCACTCTACTACTGAGCTACATTCAATTCCCCCAGTTTACGTTTTTATTATTAACATCATGTTTTCCAGGTAACCCATATTCTGCCATTCCTACTCCCAACAACGAATAACTACATTTACCAGGGCACAGAATTACTTTTTTTTTTTTTGATGTTATTGTATTTTTTTATACCTTTATTTATCTTTACGTGGTGCTTAGGATGGAACCCAGCACCTCATACGTGCTAGGCAAGCGCTCTGCCACTGAGCCACACAACTGCAGCCCCAGCTCTGCAAAACATACTCTGGTGCAAGCAGATGAAGCAGTCCTGCATGTGTTTCTGTGCTCCTAATACCCTACAAAGGCCTCCACAGAAGCCTAAGCACACTGCCCAGTTCACATATGACACTGACAGTAGGGTCATATTACCTCTCAAGTCAGAGAGCATTTGAAATGTATTTGTTGATAAGTAGTGAGCAAAAATGAAAAATAAAAGCAGAAACCCTAGCCCACATCTCACAGGGCTATTCTGAGGAAGAGTGAAGGGGCCAGTGGTGATGGAGTCAGCAGGGTTTGGAAGGATGAATCCTACATTTGAAGCTAATCACATGTTTGATTCCAGCAACACTTTCCTAAGGAAAAAAAAAACAAGGGTTCTGGATTTTCTGTATGGGTGGATTCACCTATAACCACATTCTTCCTCCCTTAGTATATATATATAAACGATGTTTTCTTCCTTAATAAACATTTTACTTTTACACTTGTGCACATAGGTGACAACATCAAGGTAACACAGGGGCGTCTGCAAAGCTTAAACTGCTATACCGGCAGGTGTAGGAAGAGCTGGGGGCCATGGCACACACCTATAATTCCAGTGACTCCCAAAGCTGAGGTAGGAGGATTCCAAGTTTAAAAAAACCACCCTGGCAACTTGAGACCCTGTCTCAAAATAAAAAACACTAAAGAAAGGGGTGAAGATGTGGCTCAGTGGTTAACGTATCACTCTGGGTTCAATTGTTGGTACTACAACAACAACAAAGTGCAAGGATAGGACAGAGAGTAAGAGAAAAAGCTAAACAGAATAAAGATGTGGAGCACGTCTCTATAACCACAGATTATAGACTAATTCCAGCTTGGGAGACTGAGGCAGGTGAATCACAAGTTTCAAGCCAGCCTCAATAACCTAGCAAGACCCTGTCTCAGAACAAGAAATAAAAAGGGCTGGGGTTGTAGCTCAGTGGTAGAGCGCTTGCCTGGCATGTGTGAGGCACTGGGTTCAATCCTCAGCACCACATAAAAATAAAGGCACTGTGTCCATCTACAACTAAAAGAAAATAATAAATTTTATTTTAAAAGGGGGGGGGGCGCTGGGATGTGGCTTAGTGGTAGAGTGCCTCAGGGTTCAATCTCCAGGATCAAGGGAAGCGGGGGAGTGCTCACTGTACTCTTCACTGTAATAAAATAACCTGAAATAATCTTTATTGCATCTAATAGGACGTTAAGCGAAGAAACATACATCCACAATACAAAACTCTGTGTTGCCACTGGAAATACGCTGGATACCCGTATACTGATATTTTCATGTCAGCATAAGGAATGCCAGGAGTATAAGGATATATGTGAGTATATATAAAGATGTACAAGGAATACTGGGAGCGTTAAAAAATTCTGGAGCACGATGCATATTTGACTCAGGCCTTTTTAGGCAAAAAGTTATACACTTACACGTGCGTAGCGTGAGTGTGCAGAGCCCACCAGGAACGCCAACACCTGCACCGTGGTTATCTCCGACTGGCAGCAGGAAAGCGGGGCTTAAGGTCATTCTGCATTCACTGCTCTACCCACCGATTCCTGGCCCTTGGATGTGGTGGTCGACAGCCCAGAGCCCAACCCGAGGGCCAGGATGGCCTTCGGGGCCCCAGAACCCGAGCCGGGCTCAATCGGCGTGCGGCGGCATCCGACGAACCACGGACCCAAGCAGCGCAGAGCTCCAGAACAGCTGGGGCGGAGGAACACCAAACCAGCGCCCNCCAGCGCGGGAGCCCGCAACGGAGCCCGAAGGCGGCGGCCCCAAATCAGAAGCGTCCGCAGCTCCCTTGCCATGTTGTCCTCTCAAGCGCCTCACGGCGAGAAGCTGCGGAGGCGGGCCTTCCTTGGGCGCGGCGCGCTGACGTCACCGCGCGCGCCGGGATGCCCGGGGCGCTGCCTGCGCGGGCACGGGGACGGGGTCGGCTCAGCGCCCGACCGGCGGGCTTCGGGCGGGACTTCCTTGACCTTGGGTCGCGTAGTCAAGGGCGAGGGCCCCATACGTTGATCCACGGGAGGTGGTCGTAGTTGGGCCCGCGCCGGCTGCGAGCTCTTCGGCGTGCGTCTGTCTGAAGTGGGACGAGGTCGGCGCCCGTGCAGGGCCGAGGATGGGAAGAAGCCGGTAGCATTTCTGCAGCCCCCGACTAAGCCGCTGGAAGTCTCTCCTGAATCTAGCCGACCTAAAGCTAAGAAGAACCAATAGCGGGGTCTACAGCAAAACGTTAACTCCACCACCGGCACAACGGGATGATTCGTATACTCCAGCTCTCTCCCTCCCTCTTAGAAGTTAGGAGTCTGGGTAGAGACCATGAACCTGGTCTCTAAGGTTTGGTCCTAACCCTGCACCACTTCATATGCAGATTGCCTTGCACCACCTGTACCCAGGAATGGAGCCCTGACAGCTCTTTTTTACACAGATTCTCAAATGATCCTGAGGCACGTTGGAGGTCTGCTGCTGTGACCAAATAACTACACAAAAACATTTACTTGAGGGCTGGAGGGGTTGCTCAGTGGTAGGGTGCTTGCCTAGCACGTGTGAGGCCCTGGGCTTATTCCCGCCGCTGCCCTCTACAACCGGACCCCGCCTGCACAAAAACAAAGCAGAATAGAGGGCTGGGGTTGTGGCTCAGCGGAAGAGTGCTTGCCTAGTATGTGTGAGGCACTGGGTTCGATCCTCAGCACCACATAAAAATAAGGGTAGTGTGTCCGCCTATAACTAAAAATATTTAAAAAAATAAAAATAAAAAACCAACCCATAGTTCCTTGAGATTGGTAACAGGAGCTGCGAGAAGTGAAGGTCCCAGGACAGCTCCTATATTGATCTTGGACAGAGTTGGGGTGTTGGGAGACAGTGTGTTTGGGAATGTGTCAAGATGGAAAGCATAGGGGATGACTCTCCACTGTACTGGTCTAAGCAACTGAGAAGGGGAGTATCCAACGAACCTGGTGGACACTGTTGCATAGAAGGCAGGAGCCCTCTCACCTGGACACTCTTGCCAGCACCCCCATCCTCTGAAGCCAAGTACTTTTCTTTTTACTCAATCCTCAATGGTCTACCCCAAACTTTTTTGAGTGGAGGTACCTGGGATTGAACTGAGGGGCACTATATCACTGAGCCACGTCCCCAGCCCTATTTTGTATTTTATTTAGAGACAAGAGTCTCACTGAGTTGCTTAGCACCTTGCTGTTGAGGTTGGCTTTGAACACACAGTCTTCCTGCTTCAGCCTCCTGAGTCACTGGGATTATAGGCCTGTGCCACTGTGCCTGGCTTTTTTTTTTTTTTTTTAAGAAGGGATCTTGCTGGCCTTGAACTTAAGATATGGCCTTAGCCTCCTGTGTCACTGGGATTACAAGATGTGCCAACTACTACTGTACCTTCCCTCAAACTTAAAAATCGATTTCAAATTCTTGTCTCAGCCCACAGGCCCTGTATCACTTGCCCCTGCCTCTGCCTGGTTCCCTCCCCATCACCACTCTCCAGAGTGGTCTCCAGGATGTTCTCACACAGCTACTCCCAGGGAAACTGAGAGGTGTTTGCCTATTTTATTCCTTTTTCACACCATTTAGGAAATCATCTCTTGTGTAAAACCAAACACATTCATCTACAGGCACTTCTGGCTTGGAAATCCTTTCACTTCAGCAAGGGGAAGTGGTGTTCGGCAAGGGGAGGAAAACCTGGGCTCCGTTTAGGATGGGACATGAAACAGCAGGACCCAGGCTCCCTGGAGGATAAACCTACCAGGTTCAGGACAAGATATCTAGGGCCCTCTGTCCACTCCCAGCTGGTTTCCTTGCTCAGGAAACCAATGCTTGGAACTCATGTTATCTATTGAGGGTCAGAAGTAACTTCCCACAAAGGTCTGCGGTTCCTCTATGCTCCAGTCCTGGCTGCCTTCCAGTGCTTTCTGGTGACACCAATTCTAGCTGCCTAACAAACACCTGTCAGCTTCAAATGTCTCTTTGACCTATGATCTTTTCTTTTCCTTGTTCTACCTCCCAGCTTTGGGAACATGTCTGGTTCCCAAGACTCTTAGCAGCATTTACCTACTCTCCCTCCATTCCTTCCTCAGGAAGCACAGGAAATAACCTTCCTCTTCTCAGGGGCCCACTCCTGTGTCGAGGTCTGAGGCATCCTTGGTGGGGTCAGAGGCTACAAGGAAGGAGTCCCAGCAGCAGGAAGCCTGGCTGACTGGAGAAACAGAGAAAGCACTGATGGCAGAATACACCTTCAGTCACCCTTCCCAGATTCGGTGGGCTTCCAAAGACCTTCAGATGTGGATTCTCATCCTGGCTTGGCGCATTCCCCAACTATCTTCTTCAAGCCTTCTTTCATCTGAATTTCCTGGACATACCTGGATTTTAAAAATCATTTTTTAAGCCGGGCATGGTTGTGTACGTCTGTAATCCCAGTGGCTTGGGAGGCTGAGACAGGAGGATAGTGAGTTCAAAGCTAGTCTTATCCATGGCGAGGTGCTGAGCAACTCAGTGAGACCTTGTCTCTAAATAAAATACAAAATAGGGTGGGGATGTGGTTCAGTGGTCAAGTGCCTGAGTTCAATCCCCAGCACAAAAACAGAAAAAAACCCAAAACCAAAAAAATAAACCCCCAAATCAGTTTTTAAGAGGCTTCTTTGTGAGCCCAGGGACATGGGATGCAAGATCAGACTACAAAACTCATTTCAGTTTCAGTCCTCTCATAGGCATTGGGCAGAGGATGGGCCAGAGTCACCTACACCATAATCTTGTTGCTGTGAACACTGAATTGACCACTAGGATGTAAACATTTTCCTGATTCTAAAGTTAACCAGCAACTGTTACCACTTTCTGTCCACTTAATGTCTGAGGGGGTTACTATATAAGGTTGTTCTCCTAGTTCCCCAAACACCCCCACGGTGGGTTCAGGGTAAACCTGGCTGGGTAAGGATGGCAGTAGGAGCTCCAAAGGCTAGAAGGGCTCCTCTTCAAGCACTGGGCAAGAGCAGAGCTCAGGGCCCAGGTGCCTCTGCTCTGCTCTGCATGCTCTATGGACTGGGCTAAATCACTTACCCCACTTACCTTTTTCTACCTTACAGGCCAAAGGAGTGAATCCATTTAAACAATTTGCATATATTATAATGCCTTTTCTATGTCTTCACTTTATTGTCTATATCAGGAAGGCAGAATTTGGCAAGCTCACTTGAGGTCAAGGCTAAGGCCCAGGGCTCCTTGCTGGGATTGTTCCTCAGTGCCCCCAAACCTCACAGAGGCCTCGTGCCAACACTTCTAAGCCCTCTCCAGGTTCTTCCTGATCCCTTAAAAACCTACCACACCAGGTCCTTCCTCCCCATGCTAGGCAAGCACTCTACTAAAAGTGTTCAGTAGCCATCAGCTCCCTATGAAACTTTGTTTAGTGAAATCAGTCAATAAGATTCCTACTAACTCCTAAGAAGATTGAAGCAAGCTGAAAGCATTGTTTATGGACAATTTAGGTAAACTGCAAAGCATCCCCATCACTCATCAAGGTTCTTTGGAGTCTACTTTGGGTGTTACCTTCACTCAAGTTATCTTTCATTCAACTAATTTGTTTCCCCATCCTTGACTTCTTATTATTCATAATGGAATCATACATGATTAAAAATGTGTAATTAACAGCAACATCTGTTAGGAGGCCACTACATCTTCTCAGGCCCAGGTGAACAGACTTTATTCCCATTCCTACATGCCCCCACGTATGAGTCTGCTACAGTATTGAAACTGTGCCTCCACTTCCCAGCATACTATTCTGTGTCAAAAGCATTTCCTGGGCTACACAGTGGATACCAAATGTACAATCACTGCCCTAATGAGGTGTTTGTTCTAAACAGCAGCTTATTTTGCAGTGCAGTGCTAAAACTACGTTGTTGTTCAAATGAAACCTTTGGTTTAATTGTATAGCAATCAGAAGACACAGAAGCCAGGCACCAGGGCACATGCAGGTAATCCTAGATGTGGGAGACTAAGGTAGGATGACTGAGAGTTGGAGGCTCGCCTGGGCGACTTAGTGAGACCCTGTCTCAAGTTAAACTTACCAGAGAGCTCAGGAGAGCTCTGGAGAAGCAGCAGCTTTGGTAAAGCATGCCTTCCAAGGCATCTCATTCGATTCCAGCTCTTTAAGGGTAGAAGTTCAAAGAGAGCATCAAACACATATTTAGTCCAGACAATTTCAACTGAGCACCTCCAGTCTTTCAGTGACAAGCTGCTGAGCTAACGCTAAGGATCATTAGCCAATCCGAACCATCTTTGAATCCAAGCAGTTTTACCAGCTTTTATTATAAACACCAGCACATTTTAAGTTCCCTCTTTTTGATCACAAATATAGGACTTTTTTCTTCTCTTCTGAAGTATACAGCATGAGACACAGCATCTGGGCTCTCCAGTTCTTACAGAAATTTCCTTAGGATTAGTATCCACAGCCCCACACCCTTAACATTGATTGCTCGGGACAGTTGCATAGGATGCAGACTCCAAAGAGGATGAGGTTGGTACATAAGTTTTAAATTCCAGGATAACCTGAAAAAGATAACCCCATTGCCCATTAAAAGGCTGCATGTCAGAGAGCACCACCTTCTGAGCAGGGGCTGGGAGTGGCTCCTCCAGGTCTCCAGATCCGCTTTTTGTTTGTACACAGGGCTCAGGGCTTCCCCCTCTGGTGGAAAAGGAAATCTGAAGAGGACTTTGAATGTGCAAGGACCTAAGTAAGTTGAGCAAGATGGCAGATCTCCACAGAAGGGCATGCCATCACCATGGTGGGAGGGTTGGTCAGGGGTGTTGGATGGGTGATTTTATCCTTACCTGATTAATTCACATCATTAAAACTTAAGATTGAAACCTGTATGCTATATCTACATTGCACTCTTCCAATTTCTTTGAAATCTTCAAATTGAGATTCCCAAGCCAAAAGTCAAGTATTTTGAAAATACTTCTGTGAACATAAGGGCCACAAAAGGGAACCTATCAGGGCCACAATTTCTAAATCCAACACCACAAACCCTGCTCTTCTCCTCTAGACCACTCTTTGATGGATTCCTGGGGGAGAGGGTAGCAGACTACGTGGTTAATTTTGGCTCCCCTGGGGTTGGTCCTCCTCTTGGATGAGATGTCATCCGAGAGATCATGTCATCTGCTCAGTAAGGGCACAACTGGACCTCGGGGAGGATGGGACCTGGGTGGCACCTGGCCTGTGTAAAGAAGGCTCTGCTGAGGCCAGATGAGACAGGCTGAAGGAGGTATCTGCCCTATGAAATCAGGATTTTAGACGGGGGGCAGGGAATGGGGTCAGGAACCACCCTGAGTCCCTTGAGCACCCTTTTCAACAATTCTGGGATTTGCAGATAGAAACAGGTGGCTACCTGAAGGGCAGGAAGTCCTCCCCACCACCAGGGTGACTGGCTCCAACAGAAGGCAGGACAGGGGAAGTGGGCTGGAAGCAAAGTGCTGTTTCAGACCCATTGGTGGACCTCACAGCACGAGTGAAATTCACTTGTGAGCATCAAAAGTTGAGGCTGAGGCCAGGCTGTTGTCTCAGTCTCTGGGAAGGAAGCCCCAGGAGGCTGTTGGCCTGGGATGCTTCCCAGCTACCCCCCCCCCCCATCGCCACCATGAGCGCAGCCCCAGCCTCTCCACTCCGAGCGAACAATCAGAACCATGTCTTACAAAGAACAGACTCCAAAAATATATATAAATAAATAAAAACCTTAAACATTCTTACAGGGATCTTAAAGAACAGAATACATGTTAAAAACTTCAGTAATTTATATCAATTTTAAGCGATACTTTATATACAATGGGGGAAAAACACATGCATAGTCCAAATACAATGTTGAAAACAGCATTTTCATAACAAAAACCCCAACACCAAGTGTTAATACCATGTACATGAATTCAAGAAGGACCACCCTTTTTGTCTGTTGCACACAGTTTATTTAACAATATGATATAAGAAATGAGTTGGTACTTTACCATTCTATACAGTGATTGAATCTTCTTGAATTTTCTTATTTATAGTAATTATAGCGCTTGCATGATTTACACTAGAATTGCTTTTCCTCATTTCAAGTTTCACATAGAAGAAAGAAAAGAATGCTTCTTCTCTATTAACATTAGCATGGTCTAAGAGAGTGATCATCCCTATTTTTGTCTAAAACCAGTTTTATCAGAGAAACAAAGCAACAATTTCTACATCTGCAAGACAAGAGTTTGGCTTAGGCCAGCATGTATAGATAGATGTGTGTGGGTGTGTACGTGTGTGCACGCCGAGTCAACTCCTATCGTCCAGGGGTAATACTTGGAGACGCCCACAGAGTTCACTATAGAAAAAAAATCTTCCCGCAACGTCAGTTATCGGGATACATTATAAGATGCATTATTTCAGGAACCAGTTTCTGAATATTATTTTTCTTCTCACTTTTAAACATAAATGTTTAAAGTCTTGAAAATACAAATAAAAAATATGAATATAATGAACTTGCTTTTCCCATTAAAAAAAGGCATGAGTCACCAGCAATGACAACAAAAAGAATCCAAACAAGCCCCCCTCCCCCCAAAATAAAAAGAAAACAGAAAAAAAAAATGGAAAAAAAAAAAAAACCAACCAAAAACACAGAGAGAGAGAGAGAGAGAAAGCGAGAGCGAGAGAGACAGACCAGATATTTAAATCAACTGGTTTTTAACAAAAAAATATATTCTTTGTATTGTTTCTTTAAACATCAATCCACCCTTCCATGGCCTGGAAGTTGCAGTTCCATCTAGGAATAAAAAGAGCCCAGATGCCTGGATTTTCAGTACAAAAGGTCCAAGAACATGAAAGGGACAAAAAGTGATGCTCTCATAATGCTACAAACCCTCCACAAACTTTTCTAGCGTGTCTCCCGTGGTGTCACCAACCAGGGAAAGTTCGCTGGATAGTGCGCTCCTGTTGGGGGTGTTCAACTGGGGGAGCATTGCACTCTGTTCGGGGTTCCCCAGGTGTCCCTGATCCATGGAGCTGGCCATGGTGACTGCGAGTCCAGGGTGGGGGGAACCAGTCTGGGGTGAGACATGGTGTGGTGAAGGCTGGGGCTGTATCCTTGGTGACGGGCTGGAATGTGGAGGCTGGGACTGGGGCCGCGGAGACTGGACAGGGGCTGGAGACCGCACCTGGTTACTAAGGGATGTGGCGATCTGCTGGCCAGGGAGGTGCGAGGCCTGTGGCTGTCCTGAGAGCATGTGCTGCTGGGGGCTCATGGGGTTCGGTTGGCCCGGGGACCCAATCTGCTGCTTCATCTGTTGCTGCTGTAGAATCCGCTGCTGCAGGGCCTGCTGGATATTCGGGGTGCTGTCTGCCCCCAGCCCAGGCTGCCCCATCTGGCTGAGCTGTCCCATCTGAGCGGCCATCTGGCCCATGGAGCTACCCTGGATGGGGAGATGTTGCTGCATGCGCTGCTGCTGCATGGCTGGAGCATAGCCTCCGGGTCCTTGTGGCTGCTGGAACTGGCCATGCCCAGTTATGCCCCCAGCCATGGTGGCATTGCCTTGCTGCTGCTGCTGCTGCTGCTGCTGCTGTTGCTGTTGCTGCTGCTGTTGCTGCTGCTGCTGTTGCTGCTGTTGTTGGAGCAACTGCCGCCTCAGCATCTCTCGGTACTGTGGATTCATACTTGCCATGTTGGGGTTGTGTCCTGGGTTCATGATATTCAGAGCCTGGCCCTGGGGGTTCAGGCCTCCCATTGCCTGCTGCTGCGGAGGCACACCAGGCCGTGGCACACCAGCTTGCATTGCGTTCAGGTTCTGCATGCCAGGCTGCTGGTGCATGCCGGGTTGGGGCTGCATGCCAGGCTGCGGCTGCATGCCAGGCTGATTGGCCACATACTTGGCTGTGCGCTGTTTGATGAAAGCTGCCATTAGCTGGGGGTTCGACTTGAGGATGTTCAGCACCTGTTGCTGCTGCTGAGGGGAGCTGGGAGACTTCAGGGTCCGCAGTAGGTCTTGCAAGGCGCTGGGAGAGATGCTCCTGGGTGGCTGCACACTGGGCATTCGAGGCCCGGCTACAGCTGCCTGAGCCTGCATGGACATCACAGGCCTGGGCATGCCTGGCATTGGCTGCTGCTGGGGGATGGGTGCCTGTTGCCACTGCCCAGGTGGCATGCTAGGCATGACTGGCCCACTGACCTGGTTGGGTCGGGGCACATTCAAGCCTACAGGGGCCATTTGGCTCCCTGGGGTTCCCATGCTTGTGCGCCCTGGGGGCATGCCATTGTTGATGTTCACTCGGTATAGGTGTTGCTGCTGTTGGGCCTCACGTTCAATCTGCCGGGCTGCTTCCACTGCTGCAGGTGGGGGCTGGGCTGGGGGTGGGGGGGCCTGTACTTGGTTGGTGGGCTTCCCAGCAGATACCGTTGTAGGGGGCTGAGTCCGGGCCACATTGGGGAAGCCAGCTGGTGACATGCTCACAGGTGAGGGCTGGGGCTGGGCAGGGGGCTGTGGTGTCTGGGGTGTGCTGGGCTGCTGTGTGGGGGTCCCAGGTGGTGCTGAGGTAGGAGAAGGCAAACTCTGCTGAGGCACATTGCGGGTGTTCATGGTGGCCATCCTCCGGCGCATGAGCTGGGCCTGCTGCAAGCGGTGCTGGATCTGCTGCTGGCGGAGCTTGTGTTTGATGTTGAGGCAGAAGGGCACGGGGCATTTGTTTTCTTGGCAGTGTTTGGCATGGTAGCAGCAAAGAGCAATGAGCTGCTTGCACACTGGGCAGCCTCCATTGGTCTTGCGCTTACAGCCCTTGGTGTGCTGCACGACCCTCTTCATCTTCTGGCAGGATGGCAGTGAGCAGTTGGCATTGCGGCACTGGCAAGCATGCACCAGGGACTGGATGCAGCGTTGGATGCTCAGACGCCGGGACTCCTGGGGGCTCTTGGACTGTGGCTCACCCTGGCTGCTGCCCTCATCATCCAGGCCCAGGCCCCACTTCACCATCTTGTGGGTGTGGCTCTTTGTGTTGTAGCAGTTGATGCAAAGATCATAGTCCTGCAGACAAGGAAAGGAAACAGGCTGGCATCAACACAGGACCCACCATGACCAGACATTCTGGCTGTCCCTCCCCACGCTAGTGTCTGCATGAGATTCCCAGGCAGTGGACACCTGTCCCCTTCCTGTCTTGCTTCCTCTGCTGTGGGAAAAACATCAGGTCCTGCTGCATCCCTCCGACTCCCACACCCAGACTGTGAACGCTGCAACCATTTCTTCCACACTCCACCAGAGACCATGGGACCTCTTTCCCAGGAAGGCATGAGTGCCAAGTGGTCCTTCCCCAACACAGAAGCCCAAGTGACTGAAAACTGCATGCACCTGAAAACAGAGAATAAAGTACTAAATCTGAAGAATATAGCCCCAGGATGGGTGTGAAAACTGCTCACAGGAAGAATATGAAAGCCCCAGTATTAGGAAAGTAGAAAGAAGGCGAGAAGGTGGGAGGAGGCTGGTAAAGAGAGGCACTCAGAGGTGGGCAAAGGAGGGGCCAGGCATACACATGGGTAACCCCAGCCCTGCCAAGGCAAGCTGCCCACATAGCAGTGACTGTGGGCCATCCTGGGAGGAAGTGCAGGTGGGAAGCATGGCATCAGTGACTCTTTAGAAAGGGAACCAGAGGGCCCAGCACAGTCTGACCTACCAGCCCACCAAGGGGCAACCAGTGAGCCTGTCCATGGAGTCCATTAGGGACATGAGAGGAGGGGCTCACGTTCCTGACCCAAGGTGCCCAACCTGCCAGCAGGGCAGAGGACATCCCTGATCTCTTAGCAAGACTAGAGCTGGAGTCACAAGGAGGCAAAGAGATCTGAATTACCATAGGACCAAAGTACCCCACTGCCCCTTCCAAGGCTGCCCAACCAAAACCATAGGCTGCCCTGGGGGTACTGCAGCTGTACTAGACATAGAGTAGGAGCCAGTGAAACACAGGGAAGAAGACAGCAAAGACTTTGCGTCCCGACGGGCTCCTTGTGTGGAAGGGTCAGCAGAAACACAGCTGGGCAAAGATACCAACAGTGACCTGTGTGTGCTCAGTTGGAACTCTGTGCTAGCTGCTGGAGAAGGGAAGGAAGTGGTGGGGCCTACCTCACACACAGTACAGTGCCAGCGGGTCTCCACATGGTGTTTGCACTCGTTGCAGGTATAGACAAAGCGGTCCTGGCCCTGGGTGTGCAGCTCCACCAGCATGCACAGTGTGGACCACTTGGAGCGGCGCAAGGAGGAGAACTCCCAGTGCTTGTCTCTGGCCAAGGTGAGGAAGGCATCACGTCCATCCATGAGGTCGCAGCTGAGCAGGGGGTCAGGGTCCACGATGGGGGGCAGGGTGTTGATGACAGGCCCAGCATGCAGGTGAATCACAAAGAAGACCTGCAGAGAGGAGCTGCATTAGCCTCCCCTCCACCTGCAGAATAGGCAGGCAGCAGAGCCCAATGCCTGCTTAAGGGCCCTAGCTTCATGGGATGGAACAGAATTGGTGACAAGTACCAACTAGCCAATTCTGCTCTCTATGAGTAGCCCTCCTCCCTTCCACTGTAGACCTACACAGGGTACCTGGAGATAGCCGGCTTTGAGCCCTCTCCATCTCCTGGCTAGAGGCAGAGCTGCTGCTTCATCTGGTCCCTGAGCATCACCAATACCACACCCACAGCCTGTGCCACTTTTCTTTTTTTTTTTTTTAGTTATAGATGGACAGAATGCCTTTATTTTATTTATTTTTATGTGGTGCTAAGGATAGAATCCAGTGCCTCACACATGCCAGGCAAGCGCTCTGCCCCTGAGCTACAGCCCCAGCCCTGTGCCGCTACCTCTTTGTGCTTCTCCATGGTAGCATAGAGCTTCTGGGACAGGTCGTTGGACACATTGGGCATGCTGGGCTTCTTCTTGTTGGCGCGGCTAATGCTACTTTTGTTCTTGTTCGTCTTCTTGTTGTTCTTTTTCTTGGCATTCTTGCTGTCACCCTGACTGCCCTGCAACCACAGGCAAAGTTGTCAGACCAGCTTCCTCTCCCACACTTGGTACTAACACCCAATTCTCAGGCCATAGGGCTCCAGGAAACCCAGCCTAAGGAGGGAATGCTGGGCAGAACCAGTCTTCAGAGAGAAAGGTGGTGAGGATAGGAGCAGAACCTGTACTCAGCCAGGCCTGGGCATGTCACCTGTAGTGCCACGTCACCTCTCAAGGGAAAGTGGACCGGGAAAGCTAGTTCAAGATCTAACAAAGGAGGAGGGAGCATTTCCCACTGCTCCCCACTGTTCCACTGGACACTAAATTGCTATACCCCAGCTTGCACTCCCCAGTCTTTTTTGTGCCTGCAAAAGGGCTCTGAACAGTCAAAGCAGGTAAGTCTTCAACAGAAGGGTGTGAAGAAGGAAAAAAGCCATGCTGGAAGGAGCAGGAACTCTCATGAATTTCCTCCAAGTCCCATTTAAGGCCCACATGCTCTATCACTGAGCTTCATCCCCAGCCCAGAACCTTCATTTTTTAACAGGTGGGAGGGGATGGAGAGTCCTCAGGGCCTCACTAATTTGCCAAGGCTGGCCTTAAACCTGCAAGGCTATTTTTGAACTTTGATCCTCCTATCTCAGCCTCAGAAGTTCCTGGGATTTCAGGTATGCACCATTGCACCCAGCTTCAGAACTTATTTTGAAAGTAAAGCAGCATTCCACCCTAAGTGTTAGTCATAAATAAAATTATGGACATCCTCAGGATGTCCCTGAGGAAGGCAAGTCCTTGCCATCATGTTTAAACTCCACATAAAGAGAACAGCAAGTCCACGCTTCAGCACCTGTGGCACCTTGCCCTCCAACCAACCATGTGTGCGTCCCTGGTACATGGCCAGGGATGGCCCAGGGATAAGCCCCTCTCTACCTCCACGCTCTGAACAACTTTGCTGCCATCAAACCAGATGCTTCCCTGGCTGGGATAAAGCTTGGCCTGCGATATTCCTCAGAGCCTACCTCCTATGGCAACAAGGCTCTCCTGCAGGAACTCAGCAGTCAGGGCTCTGATTCTAACCAGGCACCATAACCTCCCAAAGTTGGGCCCAAACCAGATCACCTGGTTTCTCCTGCACTGAACTTTGAAACCTGCCAGACTTTCCAAGGTCAGCTCAAGTATAGACTTCACCCTAAGGTGAAGGGACTTCTAAGAACTAAGTCACCAAACCCTGATGTGGACCAGCCATGCTCCAGAGAAAGGCCAGCCTCTGTCAGTCTAGTGTCAGGAGGTCAGAAAATGACAAGAGTTCTAGAGCTCTTGTTGGGAACCACCAGGACAAAAGCCTGTGAGTCTCCTGGTCAACACTCTCTGTTCTGTAGAGACTGAGGGCTGGCAGGCCAACAGCATAACCAAGTTGCACATGGCCTATCACAAGGCAACCATGCAACTGAACACAGTACATTTCCTTCACTGTCTAGAAGGCTCTTCCTCTGCATCTTGTGTGGTGGGGGTCTGAGCTCCCATGTCACCTGTGTGACAGCACCCCAGACCTCCTACCCCAGCCCCTGTACTTTCACTGCTTCTCAGAGCTCTCTCACCACTGCAGCAGGAGCCACACAGCTACCCAGGCCCTTCCTGTGTCTCCTACTAGAACACACCCTGGGGCAGGGATGGAATCCTGCTTAGTTTGTGCCGTAGTGCTGGGTACAGAAGGATAATTATCAGTGAACAGGCTGAGCACAGGAAGGCAAAGGAAGAGCTGCCACAAAATGCAGGAACAAGGTTCTCCTGGTTAATTAACTTCTGTTCCTCTGCCTGCCTTCCTAGCTCCCCAACAGGACACCTTCCCTTCTCTTCTCTGGATCTAACTCCCATGCTCCATCCCTGCTCCCGGAGCATCCTTTGTGTAAAGACCCCGGGCAGATCCCCTCCCATAGGTGGTGACATCCTGAGCCCATGAATCGAAGACACCATCACAGAAATAACACAATTGCAAATGTGTGCTTCCTGGCCTGCTACTTAGCATGCCTGGGGCCTGCTAGGGCTGGGGTCTTGGGGAGGGCCTGCACCTCGGGGGTCTCGCTAGCTGCCGTGCTCTCCTCTTTCTTCCTCTCTTCTTCTTCTTGTTCTAGTTCCTTAATGCTCTCTTCCAACACATTGGGCCAAAAATCTCCTTCAAAATAGGGCAACTCCTTGGCACTTGTGAGCCTGTCTTCGGTTGCTTGTTTGAAGATATCCTGGGAGAAAGCAAAGGACAGCAGTGAGAGGACAGCCCTTAGGCCCTTGGGAACCAGGCACACCAGCCACTGATAGGAGCGGACTGCACTGCCGAGATCTACTATAGACACCTCTGCATTTTCATTCTATACTGCCAAGTTTTTGCTTTTCAATCTTTTCACATGTGTCTATGGTGCTGGGGATTGAACCCTACTCGCTACCACTGAGCTAAATTCTCAGCCCATCTTATTTTGAGACAGGGTCTCACTAAGTTGCCAAGGCTTAGTGATCCTTTTAAAGGTTGTGATCCTTTGGCCTTAGTTTCCAACAAGTGTGAGTCACTGTATCTGACTTTGTTTTCTAATTTTAATTTACTTTTTTGTGGTACTGGGGATGAAACCCAGGGCCTTGCACACGCTAGGCCAGTGCTCTATCACAGCAGTATATCTCCGGCCCCATTTTCCTTTTTTTTTTTTTTTTTAAAGTATTCATTTTTTAGTTTTAGGCGGACACAATGTCTTTATTTTACATTTATGTGATGCTGAGGATCGAACCCAGTGCCCCATGGATGGTAGGCGAGCGCTCTATCACTGAGCCACAACCCCAGCCCCTCCCATTTTCTTTTTTAAAATTTTTTCTTCTGTTTATTTTTAGTTTCCTGGCCCCATTTTTCTAATATTTTTATGTGAACACAATTATAATGCACATAAGCACAAGAGGAAAACACAAAAATGAATTTCAATCAGCTATGAAAAGCACAAAACCATTGGTATCTACCTTATAGTCATGAATGATCCGCTCTGCAAATGCCTTGTCCAGCATCTTTTTATACCACTCCTGCAGTCGTTTTGGTTTGGGGATTTTTTGATCAGGGGGGTGGCAATGGAAGATGTAGTCATCTCCTTCACTTGGGGGACAGGCCCAGATGTGTCCTGTTACATACCTGCAGGACACAAGCATCAATGTAATAGGCCCTACCTTCAAGGAGTCATAGCTAAGGATCAGGAGCCAAAACAAGGAAAGAAATAATTACAAAGAAAAAAGAAAATAAAGAAATTACCATAATGCTTATGGTGGAACCTGTGAGAGACCTAGGTTACAAACCAATGTGCTAAGGGTGGGGTGGGTGGTGGGTTATCACTTGTGAATTCAAGCCTGGATGTGGCCCTGAAACACTTTGCTCTCAGAGATGCTCACAGGAAGAGGGCCAGTCATGGCCCTGATCACCTCATCACAGAGCCTCGAAGCAAGTCAAGGCACAGCAAAGGAGTACATCACGTGTGTGCTGTGCTTTCTGCTTATGTCCTCAGCGCACCGGAAAGGCAGCTCAGTTGAGTATTTCTAAGGGGTTACGGTCAAATCACATTCATTCTAAGACATTATTTTTTAAAGTTGTAGATGGATACATTTTATTTATGTTATTTTTATAAGGTGCTGAGGATTGAACCCAGTGCCTCACACTTGCTAGGGCAAGCACTCTACACTGAGCCACAACCCCAGCCCCTGTTTAAGACATTTTGATCATCTAGATAGCTCTAACCTTTTCAAGTTTGGGGAAGGAATGTGATAGATCTGTAATGTAAAAGTCAAAGTACTGCAGAAAGAAGTCAGACATAAGGGACACTGTACTGTAGAGTACCATTCCTATGCGATATCCAAAAAACACAAATTTACAGAGACAGGAAGTAGATTAGTGGTTGCCTAGGGCAGAGGTGGGACAGGGATTAACAGCAAAGGGGCACAGGGATCTCTTGGAGGGGATGGAAACATTCTAAAACTGATTTATGATGGTGGCTACAAAATTCAGTAAAGTCACCCAAAGCCACTAACTTGTAAACGTGAAATAAGCAGATTTTTGTGATATATAATCATGCCTCGATTAAGGGGAAAGAGAATGAAAAGCAAGCGAAAGCAGGCAAAGAGCTTGAATTGTCTCCTCTCGAAGTCAGACATACATGCTTCCAAAAGCACTTTAAAGGAGGCTTGGAAGACTTCTGAATTGTGATATTAGAAATAAGCATACACACACACACACACACACACACACAAATTTAGGGGAAAAAACTCATTATTTCACAAGATAAACATGCAGGAAAAAACAAAAAGTTTTTATTGGTTCTGAATAATTTAATCCTTACCCCAATTTCTTCACATATTCTAGGTATCCAATAAGGATCTCGTGGTAAACAGCTGTCCGGAGGCATCGCGGCCGGAAGAAATGAATACTGTCCAAATAAGATATGTAAACACGCCTGCAGGGGTACATTTTAAATTCAGATTGCAAAGAAACACCAGCATCCAAAAACATTTTCATAAAGGCTTTGTTTTGTTTTGTTTTTGCAGTACTGGGAATTCATCAGTGCCAAACACCCTACCACTGAGCTATAACCCTAACTCTTTTAAAAAAAAATTGAGACTAGTTTAATGCCCATGCTGGCCTCTAACTTTGAGATCCTCCAGAGTCAACGGGATTATAGGTGCACATCACTACTCCTGGTGATGCTATTTTGACAGAATGGGATAAAATCCCTACCATAGACCCTGTTGCCAACCAAGGAAACAGTTATCATTTTCTGCTGCCAACAGAAAGGATGGCATCCCTACCCAGGCAGAGCCAAGGAAGGACTAAGGCAAACTTGGGAGACAACTTGCAGGTCCCTCTCACCAACATTTTTTTTTTTTTTTTAATTTTTTTCAATATTTATTTTTTCAGTTCTTGGCGGACACAACATCTTTTGTTTGTATGTGGTGCTGAGGACTGAACCCGGGCCACATGCATGCCAGGCAAGCGGCTACCGCTTGAGCCACATCCCAGCCCTCACCTACATTCTTTTTTTTTTTTTAAATATTTATTTTTTAGTTTTCAGCGGACACAACATTTTTGTTTGGTATGTGGTGCTGAGGATCGAACCCGGGCCGCACGCATGCCAGGCGAGCGCGCTACTTTACCGCTTGAGCCACATCCCCAGCCCCTCGCCTACATTCTTGACTAAACCTGTACCAACTTCACTTGAACAGGTGCATCCAGGTGCCCCCATGTCCGGGTAGGATGGAGAAGACAGTAGACAAAGGCCCATGTGCACTCACAACCCAGACACCTGCCATGGTCATCAAGACCCTTTGATTCCCACTAGTTTAGAGGAAAACAAAACTAACTGGTTTGGTTAGTTAACTGTGGCTTATTTAAATCTAGTACTGAAGAACACATGCTCTCTAAGGAACATGAGCTTGGTCTGTGTGCATACAACATGCGAGCGATGCACTTCTTTAGAAAGGAGATGGAAGGCTACCTTGTGTTTGGCGGGGGACAATCAGAGCCATACTCCTGGACGTGCATTCCAAAAAAGCACACATCCACTCCATCGATCTCCTCGAAAGCAAAGAGTGCTTTGGTTCGATAGGGAAAAGACTCAGACATTTCTCCAGAATCCACAAACCTAGAAAGAAAGCCAGACCTGGTGTTTAAAGACATCCTTGTCTACGAGGCGCTGCTGATCTAACCTGGTCAGGAGAGTGAAGGTCCAACCACCTCTGGGACTGGTCAGAGAAACCCCCTGACCTGACCACCTCAGGGCTGTAAGCCAGTTCTTCCCGACCCTGCTTCCTGGACCAGGAAACCCCTTCCATGGAGGGAAGCCTGGCCAAGCAGATGTGAGGACTGCTTCAGCAGGGTTTAGGAAGTGAGGACACAAACCTTGACTTCATCCCAGGTTTGACCTCCACAGTCTTGTCCGAGCTGGCCACGACTCTGACAAAAACCTCCCCAGCTTCAGGGTGATTCTGGCGCCGCAAAAACTTGTTCACTCGGTCTTCTAAGTGGTTTCCCAATCTTGTGGTCTGCAGTCCTAGAAGCCCAGAAGGAGCAGGTAAAAGGATCAGAGAGCAGCTGAGACCACAGATCCACTTCTCCCAGCACCACCTGAGGCTCTCCATGGTTAACATCTTATTTGGGATATGTGTGCTTATGACGGAAAGTAGACTGTGAAGTCTTAGGGTGTTTACCTTCCCAGTTGTTTGTTTCCATTCTTTTCTAAAAGGCAAAGAATTATAGACACAGCCTGAATCTGTCGAGGACTGTGAGGAGAGGATGGAGAGAGCCAGACCTGAGAAGGAGCGAGGCTGCACCCTCCTTGTCTCCTACCCCAGGTGCTGGGAGGCTACAGCTTGTGTGACAAGCCCTGCTCTGGCGTCGTGTGGAAGGCCAGCTTCAAACTTGTCTCCCATGGATGTCAACAACAGGCTGCTTCCTGCCCCAGAATCATACTTGAAGAATTCTTAACAGCAAACGGGAACACGGCACACCTTCCGGATAGGAATGGTGTAAGTATGTTCAGTAACTAAGCCTCCCAGCTCTATTACAGCCTAGCTCACTGCAGTCTAAACAGGACACCAATATTCTGGGGCCCACTAGTCAAGCGTCGGTCAAGAAATTGTTTTATGAGTGCTCTGATTACTTAGAGGGAGGCAGGATGGGCACCAGATCAGGACCCACTCTGGTCCCAGCCTACAATCTCCATGAGGAAGCCTGTACTGGGTGGCTTCTCTCCTTCCCTCTCCACACCAGGGACACCCCTCATGTGGCCACCGTGATAGGAACAACCAGAGGTAAAACAGCAGTCAACGCAGTCAACACAGGGGAACTGGTCAATAATAGACAGAATAGGACCAGATAGTGAAACATTCATGGTGATTACTTATAGGTGATGAATTTTTTTAAAAGTTTTTTTTAGTTGTAGTTGGACACAACACCTTTATTTTATTTTATTTATTTATTTTTATGTGGTGCTGAGGATCAAACCCAGCGCCTTGCACATGCTAGGGGAGCACTGTACTGCTGAGTCACAACCCCAGCCCCAGGTGATGAATTTTTTTGTTTTGTCCTGTCCATGAGTACTGCAGATTGAAGCCAGGGCCTCATGCATACTAAGTGTGTGTACTCTACTACTGAGCCAAGCCCCTGAATGATGAAATTTTAAAGCTTTCTTCTTTACTGACTTTTCAATATTTTCTGCATTAGTGAGAAATGTAAAAAGTAAAACCTATTTGGGATCTTAGAAGGTTTCTTGCTAAGAACAAGAAATACCTGGAAAATTTAGACTATTTCATTTTTTTTCTAAAATAAGCCTATCAATAATGGTGCTTTTTGGGTATGTAAGTTATATATAAATTTAAAAAGCTCGGGGTGGTGGCACACAACCGCAATCCCAGCAGCTTGGGAGGCTGAGGCAGGAGGAGTACAGGTTCAAAGACAGCCTCAGCAATTTAGCAAGCTGTAAGCAATCTAGTGAGACCCTGTCTCAAAAAATAAAAATGGTTGGAGGGCTGGGGATATGGCTCAGTGCTCCTGGGTTCAGTCCCTGGTACTGAGGGGAAAAAAAAAAAAAACAAAAAACATGGAACAAGAGCTGGGGTTGTAGCTCAGTGGTAGAACACTTGCCTTGCATGCATGAGGCCCTGGGTTCGATCCTCAGCATCACATTAAATAAATAAAGAAAAAAAAATATGGGACAATAAAAATGTATAAAGTTATAAAAATGAGGATAAATGGCTTGAAGGTCTATTTTATTCTTTTTTTTTTTTTTAATTTTTATTTATTTTTATTGTTTAATTTTCGGCGGACACAACATCTTTGTGTGTATGTGGTGCTGAGGATCGAACCCGGGCCGCACGCATACCAGGCGAGCGCGCTACCGCTTGAGCCACATCCCCAGCCCCTATTTTATTCTTTGATGAACTTCTACACTTCACATGGGCTGTGAGAGCTTGAGACCCTGTACTTGGCATCCCCTAGTGGTTGAGAACCATCTGATAGGTTGAGATGTGAGTGCAAAGGAACTCAAGAGCCAACTGCCCATACCTGCTGAAGCCCTTGAAGGAAACCCACAAATTCTCACACTGCTGCTGAGCAAGATATGTCCCTCATGAGGCAGACTCCAGGTCAGACCCACAGCAGCCCTTTCCTAGGAACGAGGACTCAGAATAGCTCTAAGCTTCTGGAGGAAGATCTGCCAACAAATCTCTCAGAATTTACAAAGTTTACTGTCTAAGCTTCCTTAACTTTTGTTGAAAACCAGACTGGTCATAAATGCTAGCATTCATGTATGGATCAAGCCAAATGACAACTGAGCTCTAAAACCAATGTGTTGAGAGGCACCAAAAGAAGACTAGGGGAATCCATATAAGCTCTACTCCATACAGCCCTGGAGAAAAGTCTCCCATAAACTTACGCTTAGCGCTGAATTTGTTTTCTTTCCGAGGTCTGCCAGTTTTCTTCAAGCAGTTGTCACACACAAAGCTGCAAAACAAATAATGGTGTCATCAGATCACATTCCACAGTACCTGTTGCTGGACCAAAGAAATGCAGCATCAAAATACACTGATGGGGGCTGGGGTTGTGGCTCAGCGGTAGAGTGCTCGCCTCACATGTGTGAGACCCGGGTTCGATCCTCAGCACCACATAAAAACAAACAAACAAACAAACAAACAACAACAACAACAAAAAACAAAAACATTGTTGGTGTTTTAAATCCTGTGATTGTAAAAGATAGAAGAGACAGAAGGCTCTGATTCTACAACTCTTAAAGCAGGAAAACACTTAGGTTTAGAACCAACTGCCATCTCCCTTAGTGAACTCTTGCTGATGACAATGAACACAACAGTCACTAAGCTGCATTCCCACCAGCTCCATGCAGAACTGCCCTCCCTTCCCCAGATCACAGGAAATACTCACCCTGAAGGCCAAATGATGTCATAGTGCAGGACACAAATCTGATGCATCTTGCGGCCACACTCCTTGCAATCAACGAAACTGGGAGACAAAGAAACAACATAGTCACACCAAGCCACACAGCAGTCGTCTTCGGCATGACCCTATGTGTGTACCCACACCCTCCCTAGGTCACTTTGAACACCCAACATTGGTGCATCTGTCAACTGATCCAGCTGTATTTTACATTCTATGTGATATTTTCTACAGAAAGAAACAGATTGTGTCCCTTTCTTTGTACAGTGTTTAATTCCTCTTTTCTCCTAGTCTCCCTTTGCAACCAGAAATAAAATATTACTTTTAAAAGTTACTATGATAAAGGCATATTTCATAGGCCAGACATTCTGACATTAATATACATTTTCAAGATTGACACCTTTTCTAGGTAATTTCACAATATTTAAACTTATACAGGAAATAGAGAACAATATTTTCAGTGTTATGAACACTTGCTCTTAAGAATTTTGTGGATACAAGCTGAGCGCAGTGGTGCACACCTGTAATCCCAGTGGCTCAGGAGGCTGATGCAGGAGGAACATGAGTTCAAAGCCTAAGCAACTCAGTGCGCGACCCTGTCTCTAAATATAATACAAATTAGGATGTGGCTTTGTGGTCAAGTGCCCCTGGGTTCAATCCCTGGTACCAAATAAATAAGTTAAAAAAAAAAAAAAAAATATATATATATATATATATATATATATAAAATTTATTTATTTATTTTGATGGGGGTGGGTGCAGATATAAACAGGAAAGTAGACATATAAGAGCAGCACACTGAGCCTGAGGCGCAGGAGGTAGAAGGCATCCAGTCTGGTGAATGGACAAGCTTCCTCTGAGCACACACTGGCATGGAAGAAGGCTGGCCCACACATTCCTCCTTCCCCACAATATTCTATGCAGCCACTGCCATCAGAATTGGGCTCCATCATCTCCGGGAGCTGCCTCCTAAGGAGACCTCTGCAACAAGGTGCTGGGAGGGCAAACCTTCAGGTTTTTCAGGTCTCTCTCTTACTGCCACCCTGGGAGGTCTTAGGGCAGCACAAACTATCTCCAGGCTCTTCTGGAATATGACCCACGCCCTTGCCCATGAACGTTAGGCCCCCATCCTTCATTCTGCCACTGAGTGTGCTGTGTAAGCTTGCAGCCATGGTCTACCCTAACCCTGCCTCTCTGTCCCCATTTTCTTAGGGGGAAAAAGGTCACAAATACAATGCTATGTGCAAGAGTGGCAGCACTGTGACAATGCTGAAGGCTCCCACCCCACCCCACAAGGCAGCCATTCTGGGCCTTCACTGCTTTCCTTCAGTGCAGCATCACCGTGGCCAGCATCTGCAATCTCCATAACTGAGTTCAGTCCCACGCTGAGGCGCAAGGGGAGGCACAGCAGTAATTCCCTCAATGACTGGGTCTCCATAGACACTCCACTCTAAACTCTCCCTCCCACATCAGGAAAGGAAATATTGAAAATATGCCATGTATTCTTGACCTCAGGACATCACTGTTGAATTTCATCCCCCTATTACTATAGATTGCCTGGACAGCGCCCCTGCCCTTAGCCCCACAGTGTGGTCTCTCCCACCTGCAACAGTTCCTGCTTTAGTTTAGGACTTGACTTGTTGCCCGAGTTGCACGTGAAGTCTCTTAATGAGTTCCCCTTCTAGAGATCAAAATCCTTTCCAGTCAATTCACCTCCCAGATCCAGGTGATCTTTTTGCACCAGAAACCAAAATTTTTCTTCAAAACCTCCCCAGCCATATGGTATGAAGTCTAAATGTCAAAAACAGTGTAAATGGCCCTTCTATAAGGACCTTTGCCTCTGCATCCCATGAGGGTAGGCCTTCACTCCCAGGGCACCAACCAACCACTCCAGGAGACCTGCAGTTGTACTGGACATCCTGTGTTCTTTGGTTCCTTTGTGTCTAGAATGTTCTGCCCCTCCCCCCAGCACCTGCTTCCATATGACTGTCACCTTTTCCAGGAAGTAGACCCTAACTGTGGTGGTGCCACTCTGCCAGACCAGTGCCCCTCACCTTTGACACCACTCTTCCTGCCTCCTGCTGCCTGCACTATGATTCTCTGCTGCTAGACTATCAATAGTTGAAAGGAGGAGCCCCTCTGTTCATCCACACAGTCCACTGCCTGGCACCTAGCATGTGAATATATCTGAAATTGAAAAGTGAATATAAATTGTAAAGAACTAAAAAACTCTGCAGGGAAGGTAATAATGTGAAAAGGAGGTGGAGAATAAGAAATAACCACCCAGTTGTCGTGAAAAGTATACGAGGGTCTTCAAGGGAAGTCTCCACAGGTACCAGCATTTCGCCATGGCTACCAATCTGGGTTTTATTTATTTATTTGGTGATAACAGGATTGAACCCAGGGGCACTCTGTCATTGAATTACATCTCTAGCCCTGTATTTCCAAATGCCTGGGTGGGAGGTCTCTTTCACCGTAGTAACTGAGCTCCTAGGAGTGAGGAGATCAAGCGAGGGCAGAACCTGTTTCTGGGTCTTGGATGTGTCTTTATTCACACTTCCCAGAGAATGAATGTGCCTGGAGCCAGTACTCCCCAAGCAACCCCAGACACTGTCCACCCTAGGGTCAGAAAACAGTGGGTATCGTTAAGGCCCTAGGGTGCCCCTCGGCATTCAACTCTGAGTACCTGGGACATATCAAAGTCTCTTTAAAAGCTATTATAAAGCAAATTTTGCAGATATAGCATTCTCATTATCAAAGACAGTGATAATGACAGACACTCAGCTTCCCATTATACTTATTTGTTTATTTTTAGGTACTGGGGATTTAACCCAGGGGTGTTTAACACTGAGTTACATCTTCAGCCCTTTTTATTTTTTGATTTTAAGACAGAGTCCTTGCTTAAGGCCTTGCTAAATTGCTGAGGCTATACTGAGCTTGGGATCCTCCTATCTCAGCCTCCAGAGTCACTGGGATTACAGGTGGGATTACAGGTTATTTTTAGAAAGTGGTTTCTAAGAGGTTTTCTTTCTGAAAACTTCCTCACTAAGTAGTTTTCTGCCTGTGGTCTCTAAAGAATCACACTCAATGTATCCTTTTTTCTTCTTTGCTCACCCCCCCACCCCACCGCCACTCCATACTGAAGATTGAATTCAGAGTGCTTTTACCACTGAGCCACACTACGAGTCCTTTTTAAACAATTTAAATTTTGAAACAGGCCCTCAACTAAAAGTTGCTATGGCTGGCCTTGAACTTGCAATCCTCCTGTCTTAACCTCTGGAAGTATCTAGGATTAAAGGTGTGTGTTACTCTGCCAGCTTGGTTTCTTGAAGACAAAAATGACCAAATTATTAAAGAGCTCTAACAGAACCAAAACATCCATCTGATCTTATCATAGTTAAAATTCAACAATTGGAGAACATGTGACAGAGGCATATCTATTTTGTAAGAGTTAAAAAAAAAAGAAAAAGAAAAAGAACTCATTTCTAAAAGATAACTGTACACAAAAATTCTATTTGGGGCAATGTATCTTTAATGTTTTCTCCCACAACCTAGTCATAAGGAGTAACTTGCCAGATCTGAAATCAAAATTAAAAGTTAGAAAAAACAAAAACAAAGAAAAAGAAAAAGAAACAAAAAAGATTATATACTCACGGTTCAGGGTCTAAGGTATCATTTTTCTTCTTTTCAAACTGATCCTTGGAAATTGTCCTTGTTGAAAGAAAGAAAAAGAAAAAATGTGAATCAACAAACATTTCTCTGTGGAATATAAACTACTGGGTCTGTTCAAATACTAGTGAGTGAGCTAAAATCTTTTTTTTTTTTTTGTGGTGCTGGGGATTGAACCCAGGACCTTAAACATGAGAGGCAAGCACTCTACCAACTTAGCTATGTCCCCAGGAGCGAGGAGATCAAGCGAGGGCAGAACCTGTTTCTGGGTCTTGGATGTGTCTTTATTCACACTTCCCAGAGAATGAATGTGCCTGGAGCCAGTACTCCCCAAGCAACCCCAGACACTGTCCACCCTAGGGTCAGAAAACAGCTGAAATCTTAAGCAGACATAATGAAGGGATGAAACTTCCACAGAAGTACTGCCCTTTATTTCCCCACATATTCCACTACCACCTACCCTCCATGTATTTTCTTTTTAGGGACTATTTCCTTCCAACTACTATCAGCTTTACTACAAGATTTAATTAAGACTAGTTAATATATGACAACAAAATTGTGTTAAGATTCAAACCTATTAATTTTCAATCAAATTTGCATAGTGATTGGCTACTGAATTGGACTGACAGCAAAACCACAGTTAAACTGAGACATTTCCTCAATACAGCAAGGTCAATGTTTGTGTGAGGTATGCATCTGGGTTTCTACTGTCTTGCTACTATGATGACTGCATATGTAGATTACTTCTGATTCAAAGAATTATATGATCTAATTATTGTATTCTTGCTGGTTATTTTATTATTTAACTGATACACAAAAACTTAAAGAGTTGAAGGCAAAAACACAGAAGTCATACATATTAATGGGGCACCATGGTACAGGGGATTGAACCAAGGGCCTTGCACATTCTAGGCAAGCCCTGAGCTTCATCCCCAACCCTTTTTTATTTATTTTATTTTGAGAGACTGTCTTCCAACTTGTGATTCTCCTGCCTCAGTCTCCCAGCTGGCTAGGATTACAGATGTGCACCACTATCCCTGGCAACCATGCAAATGTCTGACATATGTATGTGTATATATACACACACACACACATACACACACACACACACAAACACACTAAATGCTGCTTAAATCAGGTTAAACATGTTAGTTCACATTTATCATTTCTTTGTGTGGAAAACTTCCAAAATAATCTTTTTAGTTATTTTAAATGTATAGTACGTAACTGTTATCCACAGTCACCATATCATGCAATAATACCTTGGTACTCCCTCACCCTACAATCCAATTGTTCATCATGTAATTAGACCAAAGAATTAACACAGCAAGGGAAGTAAAAATGAATTCAATAAGCAGAATTGTAGATGTTTGGGTACCTATGTGGTTTGAGTGGTTGGGCTTGCTGTGTGTGTGAATAATGGCAAGTCTGCATCACTGTAAGTTGCCTCTGCAGTGAAGCTTTCCAGCTTGTGGTGCACAGCCACTCTGCAGCCAGACTTCCAACATGGCCAGAAGCATGGAGGACTAGAGGAGAGAGAACTACAAAGCACTGGCAGGCTATTTGGTATTTTAAGCACAAATGAATTGATCATCCATTTGTGGGCTTCCCCTTTTCTTCCATTTCTGGCTATTCTACCACTACTCAAAAGCATTGGGGAGGAAAACGTAAACTCTGTACAGGAATGAATTAGAAAACTCATACCTGTCTACGTTGGAGCCAGTAAGCAACAAACCACTAACAAGGAAGGACAAACGTTTATATTTTGGGCCAGAAAATGGGGATGAAGAGCAATGGACTCTTGCTAATCTGCATTAGCCCAGTAATGTAAAAACATGGAGGTTTAAGTGGAAGATAAAGTCCAAGGCACACCTTCAAAACTCACTTTTTGCTACTGCATATAAGGCTATCTGATTTCTTAGGCATAACTGGAAACTTACAATTTCCAAAAATGGACCTTGTCAATCATGAGGTGAAATCAATTTCTTCTTCTTCTTCAAAAATTTGTTTAGTTGTAGATGAACACACAGTATCTTTATTTATTTTTATATGGTGCTGAGGATTGAACCCAGTGCCTTATACATGCAAGGCACGCACTTTACCACTGAGATATAGCCTCAGCCCCAATTTCTTCTTTTTGTACTGAGGATTGGTCCCAGGGGTGCTTCAGCACTGAGCTTTATCCCTCGTCCTTTTATTTTTTGAGAAAAGTTTTCGAGGCTAGCCTCAAATTTGCAATCCTCCTGCCTCAGCCTTCTGAGTTGCTGGGATTATAGGTGTGTGCGACCAAGTTTGGCTTTTCTTTTTTTTGACATAGGGTCTTGCTATGTTATCCAGGCAGGTCTCAAACTCATGTGAGCTCAAGTGATTCTCCCAACTTAGACTCCTGAGCAACTGGAATTTTAGGTGTGTACCACTTGCTTGGCTCAAGCAATTTTCTTTACCAGAAGAGATATATGAAGGTCAAGAGACCACTGAAGTACAGTGGGAGGCTGCAGTACCCTTGCCTTGAATGGAGGAAGAATGTTTATGGGTGTTTATGGCTAAGACCCTTCCATCTTCAAGTATAAATGTCTACACACACACATACAATTACATGTGGGCATAGTTAATATGAAAAACTACACTGAAGTCAAAATGGCACACTCTGGTTTCCCTTTTAATCACAGGCAAGAGGAAAATATGAGAAAATTGTACTTACGTCTGGGGCTGTGAAGGGTCGTCACCCAGGGTCACATTCTCGCCCTGGATCTCTGTGAAACACTTCTCACAGAAATGATACCTGTCAGCAAGAAGGCCATACTTGGGTGAACTGGTCCATCATAACACACAGCCACCCAAGCAACGAAGCCACCAATCAGAGCAGGGCAGAGCACCACGACGAAGGGGGGGCGTTGTTGGTTGATTGATGGGTCAGTGAGGACAATGGAAGGAACAGGGGCAGGTGGGGAAGGGCAGGATTAGAGAACAGGGAAGGGAACAAATAGCACAGACACAGAGGTAAGACGCAAACACGAGACAACACAGAGCAGAAAGCCAAGGCAAAGCATTGATTAGCATTCGGTCTCATTGCACACGTCACAGGCCATCATCACTAACAACGACAGGTTGTCCGGCTCCAAGATGCAAATGCTTTAGAGTTGTTAATGCTAGGATTGCATGGAGCCTAAATTTAGGAATCTGAATTTTGTCATAAAAATATAACGCCAGGGTTTGAGATGGAGCAAAATAGTCTGACAAAAGGCCTTAAAAAGCAATTTAAACTGAAATACTTTATTTTTCAAAATAAAAATTTATGCTTGACAGCAATTCAAAGGTTTTATTTCTGATATTAAGCCAGCTCTTGAAATATGTGATAATGTTGAGCACCCAGAACTGGTTTTAATTTATTCCTGTTATTTTTCTCAAGTTAATCACTCAGTTTATTGTATTCTAATACAAATGAAACCAAATCCATACTCTAGACAAACATTTAACAGAAATGCAGTCAGGGTCAAAGACTTTCCAGCCATTTATTAATAAGTATATAGAAAAATGATATATTGTATAAATAATACAATATATGTAAATCCATGAATAATCTTAAAGACTTTTAAAATTCAGTTCTAAGCTCTGATTTGAAGTTTTGGTGCTGGGACCAATCATTCATCAATCTGAAATACTTGGCGAATGACTGTTCTGACTTGGTAACTATCCAAGTTAAGCAAATTTAGAGTTTATCGTTAAAGCACAATCTGCATTTGAGAAATTATCCATCACCCCAATTTCTTATACAATAATAACACAGAGCCTGGGCTCAAGCTATCAAATAAGAACAATTAAAATAAAAACTATTAAATGTTTGGAAAGGACATGAATCAGAAATCAACAAAAATGCAGGTGGATGTCGCTTATACAAGATGAGTACACAAGAATACTGTAAAATAAACAAGCTGAATGGAGAATGACACAAGCAAAAAGAATGAGTGTAAGATAGTGATGGCAGCACGATAAAATGCAGTTTTAGAGCTCAAAACTACGTCGACGAGATGCCAACAAGGATTAGTAGTAGAAACACTGTGACAAGACACCGGGCGTCATGCTGACCCCGGGGCAGAGGGAGGCACTGATCCTCATAACTCGCTCAGCTATAGATGGGGGCACAGCCAGGAGAAGAGGCCCCCACAAGTCCCAGTGCCCACCTCAGTCAAACACACCCAACATTTGTCTGCTGGGTCTCACTAACTGAAACACACAGCAAAATGAAACCTGAGAGCATGCAATATCTCAAGGTTATTCAATTTCCCACACTCAATCGATGAGCACAGGGTGGAATTATTGCAATTAACAACTGTATTAATAACAGTTTCTTGCAGGGACTAGTTTATTTGGGTCCAATTCAATTCATAAATTCTGCCAAGATTAAAAACTCTGACTAGCAACAGACAGATTAACAGTTTTTAAATATACACATATATTTATATGTTTCTGGATGAACTATAGCAACATCCTGGACATTCACTATTTTGCAAATATTCCTATGGAGACATTAAATCATATAAAACAATTTCCACATGTAGGAGGGCATGGTTATCGCTGGCAAGAATTAAAATACAAAACTATAGACCGATTCAGTGGAAAGAAAACAAAATGTGAAACAGATATTCCCTCAAAGCAAGTATTTCCTTTTTAAAAATAAAGCTCAGAATTAATTGCGCCACTCCTTATACAAAATGCAGCTCTGTGGGCCAGTGAGAAGACTACCACTGGACAGTTAAAAGTAAAATTACCACCACAATTATAAGCAAGTCCCATGGCTTTAAAATCCTGGGCAAATTCTTTGCTTTTATTCAAGAAGGGCATCAAGCCCCACAACTCTAGGAAAAAAGAACCATGAACCCATCCATGTAGCAAACTGAGGCGGAATGAAGTATTGATAGTTAGATGGCAGCCTCCTGAGACACCAAGGAACCTAAGTAAGTCTCTGTGTGACCCATGCCCACCCCTGGGAATCTCAAGTCAGTAAGTGGGAAGGACAGAGTGTTAACAGACTCTCATGTCTGTCCCAAAGCACTGTCTTTCAAGAAATCACAGAATTTAGCCTCTTCATGTTTAAGAAGGGAAGAGGTCATGGACCAGGCACAGCCTCTCTCCTTTCTCACCCTTCAGAGAAACGAGGACAGTGAACAGAATGGGGAGGGGCTGTCCATCAAATCAAACCAGCTAAAACCACCCTGACCATGGGTAACAGATACTAATGTTAGACTGTCCCTATCTATTACCTAGTCCAAACTTTATTCTCCCTGGAAATAAAGGTTCAGAAGTCCACTCTTCAACCATAACAGCCTAGGTGGCATTTTGCTTGTGTGAAAGAAGCAGTTTGATGAACATGGAGCTGTGAAGGAGAAATCCTTCATATAATCCGATGAGGATGTACATCTAGGTGGCTAAAGTAGCACAACGTGACGGCACAGTCTATTTGAAAGGGTAATTTATCACATGGAGTAAGTTTTCAAATGCAGATTGTTTTAAGTATTCTATCTAAGTGTGTAAATGAGGTATCTATAAATAATCCCCATATTATCTATAGATAATTCCTGGAAAAGCTGCAAGTTTCCCCAGCATGAGTTAGTTCTAAATTTTCAAAGCTTAGCAACAAGTGAAAACAGAATCACATACTAGTTTATACATTAGGGTTTCACTTGTTTAAATGGTCTGCAGAATTTTCTATTGTTCTAAGTGCCCAAATAGTTTAGCACAGGTGATAAAACAAATATTTAAGAACACCACAGTGTTCATAAATAGTCGAAGTTGAGAACAAAAATGCAGTTAGAATGCTCACCACAGAACAGGGCCACTGCTTCCTTAGAATAACAATGTTAATCTACTCAAATACAGCATTCCAGAGAGCAGAGGTACATCTAAAGCTTTTAAAAGCATCATTCATAGGATACAACTATTTTATTTGCATTTTACTCAAGAAAAATATATTATTTTTATTTGGTAAAAGTGAATTTCTATGTAGAAATAAAATCGGACATTTCAGAACTTTCCAGAAATTCCTATGTTTGTGCTCCGTTGATGACCTTCCCTGAGAAGGCATTAGTATGCCCTGATCCCATCAACTCTATCTTTAATTGCTCTCAGCATCTGTGGCCAAAGTCTGTTCCTATCAGCAAAGGCAGGGTCCCAAGGACCCAGGATCAGTGAAACCAACAATGAAAAGGCCCCAACCACTTAAAGATAGTAGCAAGTACTCTTTTCTTCCTTCCAGACCAAAACCGTGCTGGGTGACAGAGCAGCAGACAGTATTTCTCAGGGCTTAACATGTGGCTTTCAGGGAAGATGCTACTGCTCCTGTGTTTCAGATAAGTTTAAGCTTGATATATCATGACAAGTGCTAAGGACCATGGGGCTAAATCATAAATGGTGGGGCCAGACTTCTGAAACAATGCCTGGTCATTAGGGAGGGATGCCATCACAAATGGGCTGTGGTATAATTTTAAAGTTTGCTTTAAAATGATAAAGGGGATGCTGAGACAGAAATCAAACTCTGTTAAACTGGTTTTGGCAAGACAGCTGCACAGGCAGCACTTCCAGGAGAGCTGCCCTTATATTGTACAGGAAGCCAGTGAAGCCTCTCAAACCATTTTTGTGTCAACAGCCCCCCCGCCCCCACCTCCCGTGGTACTGGGGATTGAACCCTGGGGTGCTCTGCCACTGAGCTACATCCCCAGTCCTTTAAAAAAACTTTTTTTTTTTTTTTTTTGAGACACAATCTCAGTAAATTAAATTGCTAAGGCTTGGCTCAGCCTCCCAAGTAGCTGGAATTATAGGCATGTACAACTGGGCCCACCAACAGTTTTATTTTATTTTTTAAATAGGATTTTGAGCCCTGTGATATGATACATGCCTGAAATCCCAGCAGCTTGAGAGGCTGAGACAGAAGGATTACAAATTCAAGTCCAGCCTTAGCAATTTACCAAGGCCCTTAAGCAACTTAGACCCTGTCCTAGATAGATAGATAGATAGATAGATAGATAGGGCTGGGGATGTGGCTCAGTGGTAAATTGCCTCTAAGTTAAGTCCTCAGTTTTTGCAGTATGAGGACTGCCTCATAAAAGGATTGTGATGGGAGTTATTATTTTTAAAATAGTCATATTTTCTTCAAAAAACAAAAAAACTGCAGGAAAAATAATCTCAAAATTCCATTTGTCAGGCCTGTGTATATAATATACCTTTGAACAAATAACAAAATCCCTCTTATCTTTTTTGAGCTATCATAACACATGTGATTACTCTGACCCAAAAAGAACAAAGTAATCAAAACACCAAACTTTAACACCAACATTTAATACTCGAACCTCAAGACAAAGCATAGGCGCAAAACTCTACCTTGGTCTCATAAAGATTCTAGCTGCCAGATCACAAAATGAAGCTGCTGTTACTAACTCAAGAAGACAGTTCCTGCAATGGCAATGTGAGGCCACTTACAGCAACACATACAAAGGAGTTTAACCTTCAACACAACCTCAAATTGTGGAAGCTCAATTTGTGTGGGGAATCAACAACAAACATTATTTTCACTTTCCCTCTGTTTAAAACAGGAGATCTCTTCTCTAACCACCTTCATATTCCAAAAGGATGGCAACTGCCACTTCCAAGTAGGACTACCACTCTCAAAACCCTGAAGTAGCCATCCTAAACAGAAGGATCATTCTTGAACTCAATTTAAAAAAAATGACAGATCTCATTTTCTATTGTGCTTATAATTTAAATTAGATAATAAAATCCTTAGACTTTTTTTTCATAAAGGAAGCAACACTATCTTTCCATCAGATCAGCCAGGCCAAATTACCTAAGCAAATGTTAGCCTGCAGAATTCTATTCTCTGAATATCTTGAAAAAGACATTTCAATCTTTATCAGAGTCGCTCTCAAATTCAGTCTCTTGTTTTGAGTTACATTTTATTTTTTATTATTATTGTTTTCTTGTGTGTGTGTGGGGGTGTGTGTGTGTGTGTGGTGTGGGGATCAAACCAGGCCTCATGCATGATGGGCAAGCACCCTATCTCTGAACTACACCCCAGCCCCAGGGTTATATTTTAGAAAGACTGTGACTTACAAATGAGTATATCTAATCCAAACCAGTGTGGCCAGTGGCTCTGAAGTTTAATCTTTACACTATACAAGTGTGATTTTAAAATTAGGAGATCATGAGCCTGAGTGACCAAAAACAGCTGAGACTGTGTAACTTTTCTTTGGAACTTCATTCAGGAAAGAAGTAGCGTAAAGCAGGCTAAAGTGAGATGAGCACACCTTGCCCAACCCTTTTTTCTGCCCTGTAGTGCAGGAAACTACTGAGGCTTACCTATTCTGATAGCTGTAGTAGGCTGCATCTCGAGGAATGGTACACAGCTGCTTTCCATAGCAGCACAAAGTCTGTGGGGAAAACTCATACTGCAAAAACAAAGAGAAAACACTAAAAATAAATTCCATTTACCATCCTGAAATGTTCTAGTCCATTGTGGAGAGTTACAAAAAGCCATTAAATTATTTGTTAGCATATTGAGTAATTTCTAATAATTTTCATAGCTATTTTAAGAAATTTTGGGATTAAATATGACCATTAGTGTAACCTGGCTCTGAAACAAGTATTACAGACAGAGGAAATGAGCAGCAGGCAGCCAGAAAGGTGTCACCCAAGGCTTCCTCACAACCAAGCACTCTAGCCTTGACCATGTTATCACTTTAGGCAGTCAACTGTGCTACAAAAGACTAGGTGCTCCTGTGAGTTTCTAGCACATGTGTGGTCAGAATGCCAAGTCTCCTCAGTATAACACCCCAGGCTTAATTAACCAGGAAAGTTTATTTTCTGAAAAACCTAAGACTGTACCTTGCGTCCACAGCAATATCCAAGGGACTGCATGACAGGGTCAATTTCTTGCTCAAAGACCTCTGCAAGTTTACTGCAAAACTTATAGACACGGGACGTCTTGCGGTTGTAGAGCCAGGCATTATTGAACATGAGCCAGACATCATCCACATACTGCCAGGGCTCCTGATACTGCCCTGTGTCCAGCTTCCGCTTGATAGTAGAGAGGTCCATGGGATTCTTCACAATGTCAAAATAATCCTTAAAAATAAAATGTTCTTAAGTCTAGTGGATCCTCCAAATTTTAAGTGCTAGCCTCATCTGACAGCTTTATCTATCAATCTATCTTTCTTTCTTTCTTTCTATTTTTTAGCTGTAGTTGGACACGATACCTTTATTTTATTTATTTATTTATATGTGGTGCTGAGGATCGAACCCAGGGCCTTGCACGTGCTAGGCGAGCGCTCTACCGCTGAGCCACAATCCAGCCCCTGGCAGCTTAATCTTAAAATATAATAAATACAAAAGTACCAGAATAACTTTCATTCTCAATAGTAAGAAATGATAATCAATTCCTTCAATATGATTCATTAAAATTATACATATTTGAAGTGTAATCAAATCACTTACAAGGAAAACTTAAGAAAAAAAATAAAAGGATTGTTTAATAAAAGATTTTTTAATAAAAAATTTTAAGTGAGGATTTTTAATTCACTGAATTAAAATGATGAACAAAAGTGTACTTCTAGATGTTCACTAGGTCCTAGCACATAGAATGCAGTGGTAAACTGATAACCATAGTTCAACAGAAACTGTTGGATCCCCATGACCTTTGGGGGGCTTTCCAGGGACATCAAAGAGGGATAGGTATATATTTCATAACTTATGTCCTCCAATTCCTGTGTTTTGTGGTGCTGGGGATTAACTCAGGGCCTCACACAGGCAAGGTGACACTCTCCCACTAAGTGGCACCCAAGCCCATATTCTCCAGTGCTTTAAGACAAAGCTTACACAAAGCCCCAAATACAAAGCAAGACCTTGGGCATCTTGAGGTAGAGTGAGTGGATTGGGGGCCCAGTGCATGACTTCCCTGACCCAGACCTGGGATTTCATGGACAAGTGAGACTGTATGAAATAAACACTTCCATAGATAACTGCTGACAGGTAATAGTTTTCACTATTAGGAGAAACATCTTCAAAGCAAGAAGGATATTTTACCCAACTATCAGAGATAAAACAACAGATGCTCAAAGATATAACATATTTTTATTGTGTTAACTTACTGGAATTCCTAGGAGCTGGGGATCTACAGGCTGCCGAAAAGGTAAGGACTCTGGGTCCTGTCGATAGAGCGCTTCTAGGGTTGGCATAAGTGCCTGGCGTAGCTCCTCAGGTTTGAAAACTGCAGGTAGAACACCGAACAGACATATGTAACAGCTGCCCAGACCTCTCTGAGATAACATTTAAAATGGAAACCAAAGCAGCTTCTATCTCCCAGCCACACATCTGAGGCATTGTGGGAGCTCCCAGGAATCAACCTAAGAGTCCATGGACAAAATGTCAAACTCAGGGCTTCTGGAAATATAGTAACATTAGGGTTTTAAAAAACTGCATTCAGGTTGTGAGGCAAAATACAACACTGGGTGGTTTGCTTCTTTAACAACAGGGTTTCCAATCTTAAAATTTTTTTTGGAATAGAAAACAAAGCTACTCCCACATCTGTTTCATTGATCAAACTGGTAAATAAAGCCAATTCATTGAAAGAACCTTTAAAAAAAATCCTGATGAGACTTTTCTATCCTTGGCTATATTAAATTGAGGCCACCTGAGACCAACAGTTCTGTATTACAATCTCATTTAAAAGATGTATACAGTAATTGGGCTACAAAACCAAGTATTCTCTCAAAAAAGTTCCATACTATTCTAACCCACATTTACCAATGCCCACTGCTCCAACCCTATAGCCACTGCATTCCTACTGTACCTTTTGGTATTGGGGAATGAATTCAGGGGTACCCTACTACTGAGCTACATCCTTCAGTTCTTCTCCCTCCTTGCCTTTTAGAGACAGGATCTCATTAAGTTGCCCAGGTTGGCCTCAAATTTGCGATCTTCCTGCCTCAGCCTCCGGATAACACCATGCCCAGCCCTACCACAGCTTTTGTTGTCACCAATACAAGAACAAACACTGCCAAATACTTTAAGGTGGTATGTTCATACAAGACCCACATGGGTCTGAATACTACAGGCAACTCAGTGCATGAGGCAGATGAGTAAACAGTAAGCAAGTCATTATCCTGTCTGGATCACAGAACCTCTTTTACATAGAAAAATGGTCAAAGGCAACTGTGTTGAACAAGTTCCGAGGAAACAAGTTCTTAAGTAATGCAAATTTTCTTCTTTGTGTTTTCTGTATCTTGAAAATATTTTCTAGACAGGTACAATGGCATGTGCTTACAATCCTAATTGCTCAGGAGGCTGAAACAGGAAGATTGCAAATTCAAGGCCAGTCTCAGCAACTTAGCAAGACCCTGACTCAAACTAAACAACCTAAAACCACTGGGGGTGTAGTTCAGTGATAAAGCACCCCTAGGTTCAATTTCTAGCACCCCCCCCCCCAAAAAAAAAACCCAAAGTATGCTCACAGTCAGTCAGTCAAGAACACCATCCAAGTGCTCATCAACTGCCACAACAAGAAGAAAGCCCTGGGTGGTGTGAAGGCTTTTGACAGGCATTGCAACGTGGTGCCAGAGAACATGAAGGAGATGTGGACCTAGGTCCCCAAGAATGGCAAGGGCAAGAAGTCCAAGCCAGTCAAAGACTTCTACATCTCTAAGATGTTTCTGCACCGGGACTCTGTCATAGCGGTCCTGCGGAACCCTCTCATCACTGGCAAGTAGGGGGTCCTCCCCACTGTCAGAACTTGCTGCCCTGTACTGTGAAGGTCTGCCCTTTGTGATCAAAATAATAAAGTCCTGTGTTTAAAAAAGAAAAAAAAAAATCAGATCTAAAATACTGTGAACATTTAAACTTCCATCGAGGCAGTGGCACATACCAGGTCCAGGAGTCCATCATTTTTCTGAGGGGAGTCTAACTTGTTAATTTTGGAAAGTACCACCTGATTTCCAACAAGCGAAAGTCAAGGCAAAAGGTTAAAGGAAAAATCCAACTCAACACGGCCCAGAGTTTCCCCAGAGCTGATCCCCTGAGGAGCCAGGGACCCACTAGTCTCCTGAGCACCTCGGCAAATGCTGACTCCTCTCCAGGACACCTGGCTGTTTTAGTCCTTGGACTGCTGCTCCAGGACCAGGTGAGCATGGTAAAGGCCCAACTGCAGCAATCCCCATGCACACACTGCCAAGCACTCTACCACAGCATAAAGGCCTGATCTAGTAAGATTTGCCATCCAGCAGCCTCGGAGACACGTGCATATCTTTGCTCTTCACTAACCCTTTAGTTCTATACTGTTTTTATATGGAAACAAGGAAGCAATTGGTATTTTTTGAACAACTCATAATTATTAGGACACAATTAATAATTTTTTTCATTCTTCTAGTTTCAGGGTTGGCAAATTATGACCAAGAGGCCTAATCTGGCCTGTTGCCCAATATATGTGAGCTGAGTGCTAAGAATGCATTTGCCTTTTTTAATGACCAGAATATTTCCTGACGTGAAAATTACATAAAATTCAAGTTTTAGTCTCCAGAAGCAAAGCTTTATTGGCACAAAACCACATTCTTCCATTGGTATGTTTTCTGTGGCCCACTTTTGTACAATAGCTAAGTTGAGTAGTTTTAGTAGAAACGCTATTATATGCAAAGCTGAAATACAAAACTTTTTTTTTTTTTTTTTTTTGAAACTAGGGATTAATCCCAGGGGTGCTTTACCACTGAGCCATATCCCAAGCCCCCCCCCGCCCCCGACGTTTTAAAAATTCTCAGATGGGATTCTCACTAAGTTGCTGAGGGCCTCGCTAAATTGCCCAAGTTAGCATCAAACTGGTGATCCTCTGGCTTCAGCATCTTGAGTTGCTGGGATCAAACATGCATCACTATACCCAGCATAATGTGCCTTTTTACAAAATAAAAAGTGTCTTCTACTCTTGACTCTGGACCATGTCATCTCCCTAATGGTGATTTAAAAAGTGATATGGCCTTGCTGGGCAAAAAGGCGCAAGCCTCTAATCCCAGCTACTTGGGAAGCCGAGGAAAGAGGTCAGCCCTGAAACTTAGCAAGACCCTGTCTCAAAAAAATTAAAACAGAGATAGAGCTATAGCAGAATTTGCTTAGCATGTGTGAGGCCCTGGGTTCAATTTCCAGTACAAAAAAAATAATAATAATAAAAAAAAAAAAAAAAGGCCTTCACTGGGCAGCATTCTGGTTGATCATTCATTCCATAACTATATAAAACCTATACTGAGGAAAACATTTGCACACTCCTGTCTCCAAATGGGCTGAATGAGAAATATCAGGAGGACTTATTAGTTTGTGTGTCATAAATGAGTCATTCTGCTTCTCTGGCCTCAAAGTCTCCATTCATGAGGATGGTGCACCATACCCAGAGTTCTCACAAAGTATGGCTCACAGACTCCTGGAAGACCCTCCATGTTGCTTAATGTGGTAGTCACCAGCCACAAGAGATTACTGAAATTTAAATGCATCAATTAAGTAAGTAATTTAGCTCCTCAGACACTGTTGTCATGTTCAAATAGTCAAGAGCCACATGTGGCTGCTGGCCACCATAACAGAGAACAAAGATTTGTAACACTGCTGTTACTCCAAAAAGTTCTAGCATTGCCATGGGTCCTTTTAGGTGTCTGTGAGATCAAAACTATTTCTTTAACACAAAAGTGCCCTGTGTTGACATTCACACAAGTGAGTCAAACTCAACAGAGAATAAAACAGCTAACATTAAAAAAAATTTGTTTTCAGTTGTAGATAGACACAATTTTTTTTTTTTTTTAATTTACTTTTATGTGATGCTGAGGATTGAACCCAGTATCTCACAAATGCTAGGTGAGCGCTCTACCACTGAGCTACAACCCCAGCCAAAAACAGCTTACATTTTGGCAAGGCCAAAAAAAAAAAAAAAATAAGAAAAAGAAAAACCAAAAGTAAAAAAGGCAACAACACCAAACTCAGGGGTCACTACATTCTTTGTGGTCACCCTGCACTCACAGGAAAAAGAATGCCAGCCATTCGAGATTACTCTGGATGAGGCAGAAAAGTGATTATTCTTACTATATCTCAACCTCTGACACACCCTAGTTCTGTGTGATGTAACAGGAAGTCTGCACAACATAAGTGCTGCTCGCAGGCCAACTTCAGAGCTGCACCTGTGCCAGTGGCAGGCTGAGCTGAAGGAGCTGCTTTTTCTCATGGACACACACACCCTGCAAGAGCAACAGATACACAAGCTCTGGTTATTGGGTTCTGGTGTGTGGCAGACATTTTCTCAAAAACAAACTAAGACAGCCAGTTATTTCAAGGATAAGTGACAATATTGAGGCTTTCATCAAAAGTTTAGAATTTTGAAAAACTTGTATCTGTCACATGAGCTTGACACTTCCCAAAATTTATAAAATTTGAAGAGGTTGGTGACATTAAAGAATGTGGTCTTTTGCTTTTGTGGTTTTTTTTTTTTTTTTTGGTGTGTGTATACATACATACACACAAACTACATTCCCAGCTGTTTTTAGTTCTTATTTTGAGACAGAGTCTTGCTAAGTTTCCCAGGGTGGCCTTAAACTTGCAATCCTGCCTCAGTTTCCCGAGACACAGGGATTATAGGGGTATGCCACTAAACCTGGCCTTTTTTATTTTTTAATTATAGAATGAAGTATGTCAAAACTTGGAAATTCTACACAATGAACCAATACTTCTCAGGTGACCAGAGGATGATGTCACACACACAAATTGAATGTGTATTCTTTGAATACATAGACCCCATGAATCCTGATGGCACAGGCAGAGTTCAAAAAACCCAGTGCTATGGATTCCACACTGCAACTCACCTTCAACAAATGTTACTTTTTGGTGTAGTGTTAAAGGATACCCACCATTACCTGAAAAAGCTATGAAAACTGAGTCTCCCTTCACTAATGACTGATCTGACAGGGACTGAATTTTCTTCACACAGTTCATCCCAACCATGTACCACAGCAGTGAACACAGGGTACATCTATGAATCCAGCTGGGTTCCTTTAACCCTTTTTGAAACATTGCAAAATTATAAAATAATGTCACTTTTCTATTTGTATTTTTCATAAAAATACATTGACTGGCATAGGTTATCACACACTGTTGGTTGGGAATTAAAAACTTTCATAAAAATGCCAGTCAATGCATTTTTATGAAAATTTTAATTCCCAACAAACAGTGTGTGATAACCTATGCAATCTAAAACTCTCTGGCGTAGGAGATACAGAGGCCTAAGGTCTGCTGTCCTTCACAATTCAGGTCCCTTCCAGCCATGAAGCTCCATGGTTTCAGCTGCTGACACTTCTCTGTAGTTTTTCCCCAATGTGACATTCACCACCCTCAACTGTCTCTCATTGAGAAGGGTCACCTGTCAATTTTCTAACTCCCTGTTACCTCCTTGCTCTGGATACATCTTAAGGGGGTTGCATCCACCTTCCATTGCATGGCTGGCTCATCCCAAAAGCTTCTTAACCCCTCCCACCTTCCCATCCTGCAACACCAGGTCCCTAGGGCTAAGCAGCCCCTCTTCTCTACTGCCCCAATACTGTGTATGCACTTCCCTCATGAAGTCAGCAGAAACCTGCCATCTCCAGGCCACACTTGTGTTGCCAGTAATCATTTTCCTAAAACCATAGCTATTTTGCCATTTTTCTAGATTCTTCATTGGTTTAATACCTTGCCAAGAACCCACACTCATTACCCTGCTCAAAGACCCAGAGGCATTTTCAACTCTAACCCCTGTCTGTAACACATCACCTCAGGAGACAGTTCTGTGCTCTGAGCTACCTCCCCGGCAGTGTCCTGTCTTGCATTCATACTATAAACCCTGTGCATTCTCGTGGCTCACTGTTGCTATTTCTCAGAGGTAAAACTTAGGGAACGGGAAGCAAGAAGATAAAAGGGGACATGGAGTTATTCTGCTCTAGTTCTCAGTCCTTAATATAGAAGCTCAGTGTAATGGAAGGCAGCACAGTCCAGCAATTTAATGAAAACACAACCTACTCTTTTTGCGTGGCTGCGAAGGGGACGTTGACTGAGAGGAGGCACCATTAGCGCTGCTCTCTTCTTCCTCTTTAACCTCCACTTTCACTTCGGGTTTCTTCTCATCTACTTCCATTGGTTCTGGCTTCTGTTCTGCTGTGTCTGTTTCTTCTTTAATTTGGGAAGACCCTTGTAAATCCTCCTCCATCATCTTGAGAAAAACAGAATCACAGCTGGTAGATCAATCCCCAACCTCACTCAGATCTCCTGATGTCCATGGCTCAATGCACCCTTCCCAGGCCCAGGTGCATTCAGCGTTCCTTTCCTCCCCCAAGGAAGTGTTTGGCTTCTACTGAGTCCCTTCAACACAGGACCAGTGCAATTATAGTCTTAATCGAAAAATTTTAAATGTGAACAGTACTTGTATTTTCACACATAGGTATTTCTAGTTTAGAATAAGTATCTTTGAAAACTGGGAAGGGGTCAAAAGCTCTTGCTCAGAGGTGGAAGGTGTGGTATGAGACAGCAAGGAGCAGTGGAGACCAGCTAGCTAGAAAGCCCATGACCCACACAAAGGGTTCATCCAGATCAGGGCCCACATCCAGACTGTTGCCACACAAGGCTGTAAGCACAATGACAACATAGCTAGCTGCTCAGTTCTCAAGTCAGCAAGCTAGAATCTTCTTTGTAATTTCCTGATTTTTAAAATACTACAGAGGCTAAACAAAACTCACAAACAGACTAGATTTGGCCCACAGCCTGCCACAGATTAACTAATAAGTAAACCCCCACCCTTCCTGCAAAACTAGAAATGAATGAGGAACACCAACAAAAAGGTTAGATAATTCAAATGTTTAAAATGTAAGCCGGTGCTCTTCTTTTCTGGCAAAGTAAGATAAACCCACACCTCATATTTTAGAAAGAACAACCAATCTCTTTTGAACTCATATTTAAACAGATTAAAACAAAATCTGGTCTGGGGATATAGCTCATTGGTAGAGTGCTTGTCTAGCACGCATAAGAGCCTGAGTTCGATCTCAGCACTGTAAGCAAACATAACAATAGCAAAATCCAGAGATACCGATGAGGAAGGCTTCCTGCTATCTCCCCAACAAGAACATGTGGGATTTAATTCTAAGGAAAAACACCTACCTCAGACCGAGGCTCCCCCTTGGATTCACCAGGATCAGGTTCAGTGTCCTCAGTCTGGACCTCCGTCTTCATTTCCAGCACAGGTACATCAGGCCCTGGCTGCTGGGAGTTTGTTTCAGCACTGGCCACCGAAGACGGGGTGGGGACCCTGTTATCAATGCTAGTTGCTGCCTGAGAAAGCTGTGAAGAAACCAAAATCATTCATCTCTATAAAGCAGACAACACAAATGGCCTTCAACCCTGTTGCTCATCCGATCCCCAACTTCTTGTTACCATTTCTCACTACTAACCTAAGAGGCACATACCAAGAGAACTAAGAGAAGTTACCAGGAGGAAGCTCTGGTTAGGAAGATAGTGACAGAATAAATCTAAGTTCTAATATAAAATTATTTTCTCCAAATTTTTTTTAGCCAGGTGCCAAAAAAAAGGCATAAGAGCCTGAGTTCTATCTCAGCACTGTAAGCAAACGTAACAATAGCAAAATCCAGAGATATCGATGAGGAAGGCTTAATCCCCATATCAAACAAACAAAAATTATTTATTATAAAGGGAGGGTAATTTGCCTATTGCAAGCAGAATATCCAATGGGCCTGTATTCATTGTAGAATGATGACAGTGGTGGAATAAGAAAACACTAGGAAGGAACCACAAAGCATTCTAAATCTTCAAAATCTTGGGGCTAGGTTGTAGCTCGTTGGCAGAACATGTATGAAGTATATATGAAGATAGTATGTGTGAAGCTCCAGGTTTGATCCCCAACCCTTACCTCACAAATGAATAATTTTTTAAAGTCTTACCACAATGAAGTTGCAAGTAAACAAGCAAAAGACACCAAAAAATTTATAAGGAGATTATTTAGGAATTGGGGATGGCATTCATAAGCCTCGGGGCTCAATACCCAGAACCAAAAAACATAACAAAATTAATATTTTTTTAAAAATATTTTTTAGTTGTAAATGGACACAATATCTTTTATATAAAGATATAAAAGTATATATATATATATGTGTGTGTGTGTGTGTATATATATATGTTTGTTGTTGAAATGGTGGCATCGGGTACTTTATTAATTTACTTATATGTGGTGCTGAGAATTGAACCCAGTGTCTCACATGTAATAGGTAAGCACTCTGCCACTAAGCCACAATCCCAGCCCCACGATATCTTTTCATATATTTATTTTTATGCGGTGCAGAGAATTGAACCCAGTGCCTCACATATGTGAGGCAAGTGCTCTACCACTGAACTACAGCCCTAGCCCCACAAAATTAAAATCTTGAGAGTGAGAAAAATAAGTACATGTCCCTATGGAGAAATAGAAATAATAATGTCATCTTTGGAATTGTTGCTGGGATTAATCCTCTCATTTAATAAACAAATATCCTTGGCACCTAAGAATACAGTTAATGTATTTTGGAAGGTGACAGGTTTAATTTAGTCTGTAAGAAAGTGATACTAAGCATTCAGTGAAAACTTGAGAGCCAGATATGACAATGACAAGTGCCGTCTTGAGGCACCCAGGTCAGTGGAGGCAGCCCTGCCTGGAAGGGCACCTGAATTGGCATTTTCAGAGGCCTGGGACGCAGCAGGCAGACATAATCATGCCCCCACCACCTCTGCAGATGAATGGGAAATTCTGAGCCATAAGAGGTACAAGTCTGGCTCTGCCACTTTGTTATGAAAAAGAAAAGCCTTCACTAGACTGAAAAAAATTTAATGGGAGGATGCAAGGTCATCAAATCCTCAGAACAGCAGAAAAACTATAACAACTCAGAAGACAGTAATCTAGGACAGATACGGGGAAACACTCTGGATCTATGTATAGTTTAAAGATTCTACATATGACCTGGGTATGGTATCTCAATCATTAATGATTTCTGCAAACTCCTTTAATTACGGGGGGAAACATAAGTCTTGTTCTGTATACACAGCGTTTGGTGCCAATGCCGGAAACAAAGCACAGCTTGTGACAGTTCCATTGGGGTACAGGTGCTTTCTGGTACTGCACCAAGATGGAGTAGCAACTTCATGACAGAAAATTCTTATGGGAGAGTGTCTTCTAAGATTCTTGGCCTTAAAACAACAGATTAGAGAGGCTCACCGGAGTGCCAGGAGGCTGAGCATGCACAGGTGTTGGTTGCTGCTGCGATGACTGAGGGGTGGCCACAGATGGGGGCTGAACTGGGGTCTGAGGCTGTGGGGTCACCTGGGCCTGGGCTGCTGCCTGGACTGTGGGGGTGCTTTGGGTTTGGGCAGCACTGGGTACTGAGCCAGGAGTTGGGGTGGGAGTCTGCCCAGAAGATGACGCGGGAGTGGATGGCTGAGTGGGAGCTGCTGGCTGGGGAGGCGTCATCCCAGGTGGCGTCGGGTGCTGAAGAGATGGCATGCCAGCAGCTGTGGATGCAGGAGGGGGCGTCGGGTGCAACGGTGACTGCGTCACTGGTGGGCAAGGCAGCTGGTTGGCCTGGGGCCCCAGCATGTTCAGAGCGTTAGGGATAGCAGCACCAGGCACCTGGCCCTAAAACAAATAGACAGAGAATGTTAAAACCAATGGGACAAGAGACTGAAAAATTGCTTATATAAAAATTTAATCATGGTTTCTTTTTTTTTTTTTTAAAGATTTTAATATTTATTTATTTTTTTTAGTTCTTGGCGGACACAACATCTATTGTTTGTATGTGGTGCTGAGGATCGAACACGGGCCGCACGCATGCCAGGCGAGCGCGCTACCGCTTGAGCCACATCCCCAGCCCTAATCATGGTTTCTTAACAAGGCCTGCAAGCTTCATAGGAATGTTCCATTTGTAAAAATTCATCAAGTATACTTATAGTCATGTGTTCTTTTAAATAAAATTAATGCTATGAATGTTTCTCATACTGTAAAATTTTTGGCTTAAACAAACATACATACAATCACTCAGTTTATTAGTTTCATGCCCCGTAACATCTACTCATAGCTTAGAACATGGAAAAGTTAATCCTCTTTTTTTAAAAAAGTGAGTTATTTAAACAATAAAACTTTTTTTTTTATCCATCCCTCTTTTTTTTTTTTTTAGTATTTATTTTTTAGTTTTCGGCAGACACAACATCTTTGTTGGTATGTGGTGCTGAGGATCGAACCCAGGCCGCACGCATGCTAGGCGAGTGCGCTACCACTTGAGCCACATCCCCAGCCCTAAACACTAAAACTTTTGTGTAGCGGCTCTCAACTCCTCAACCCAGGAGACACATCAGAATTATTTGTAGATGAAGGAAAGAAGAAGGGAAGAAGAAGGGAAGGGAAGGGAAGGAAAGAAGAAGGGAAGGGAAGGAAAGAAGAAGGGAAGGGAGGGAGGGAGGGAGGGAGGAGGAGGAGGAGGAGGAGGAGGAGAGAGAGAGTGAGAGAGAGAGAGAGAGAGGGAGTGAGAGAGA
>NW_026000185.1:5874101-5900566 GCF_001458135.2 Marmota marmota marmota | reverse complement strand
AGGGGAGGGGAGGGGAAGGAAAGGAAAGGAGGAAAGGAAGAAAGAAATCTAATCACTGTTCTAGAGCAGAGGTTAGAACAAATGCAGTTGGCTGCTTGTTCCTGTAAGTCAATTTTTAATAGAAAGAACCATAATTGTTCATTTTTGTGCTTTTTTATGGAAGCTGCTTCACTACAATAGCAGAGATGAATAATTAAAACTAAGACTATGGTACAGAAAGAGGAAAATATTCACTCTCTGGCTCTGTACATAGAAAAGGTTTATTGAGGGCTGGGGATGTGGCGCAACTGGTAGCGCGCTCGCCTCGCATGCTTGCGGCCCAGGTTCAATCCTCAGCACCACATACCAACAAAGATGTTGTGTCCCCCGAGAACTAAAAAATAAATATTAAAAAAAAAAGAAAAGGTTTATTGACCTCTATTCCAAAGCAATAAGATGTTATGAAAATTTTTTAAAAAGGTCATTATATAGTAAATATATCTACTGTATTCAAAGACTCATTCAACATTACTTCATATTAAAAAAAAATAAGATGTGAATTTTATCTAAAAGATAAAAAGATTTGACCTGTTTAAACACATCCAAGTTTTGTATACAGTAGTAATCTGATGCACTACAATTAACAAAAGGGGGAGAGGAAGCAGTAAAAAGAAAAGAGTTGTCTTCAGCTTTAGATTGAATAATTAAAAACATGTTCAGCAAGAAGTGAGCTACTCCAATGATTCTGTTAGCTTGACATCCCCCAGGCAGTGAGAGACAGGCAGCAAGATACATAAACTAAAACACTAAAAGTAAACTCATCCCTTTAAAAAACCCTAGTGTCTCTCAGGATCACATGTTAATCTTAGATTTTAAAAACCATAAAACAAATAAACAAAACCAAGAAAACCACCCCAAACTCAAAGATCAAAACATAAAACACATAAGCCAAAAAATCACACTCCAATCTACTATTTGCATGAAGTTCACCAAGAAAGGACAAGAGGAATTCAAAATAAATTAACAATTACTGGATAAACTAGGAAAAAATGAAGAGATGCTGATACATGAAAACTAATATTCTAGAATTTGAATTTCCATTAAATAAGACTGCTTCACACTGCAGGGAAGCTGGAGCTATATGGATGTCAGCAGCCAAGGTCCCCACAGTAAACATACCTGTGACACGGCTGTCTGGGCAGCTGGCTGCCCCATGCCCACACTGTTCACACTCATGGCCCCACTGGATGATGGGAACTGGTTTTGTGGCAGAAACTGGTTCTGAGTGGGTGCCTGGGCCATCATGTTGTTGGCGTGTGCACCCATCATGTTGGGGGGCTGAGGCATCCGGGAAGGAGAAATGGCCATCTATAAGATAATAAGCATTCAGAGAGCTGCAATGCAGACGGTATGGAACACGGTTTTCCAGACAAACAAAGCAACCAGAGAACCAAGGGCTTACAGAGTGCAGAGCACATGGCTTCAGTCCTGGAGACTGCCACTAGGAACCCTCCTAGTTCACAGGCACTTTTCCTTGCCTTCTCAAGTAGTCTCTCAAATGAGCCAACTTCAAATTGTCCTACGAGCAGCAATCAATAGCATGCCAAGCTCAAACATGCCTTTTATTAGTTCAGTAAAGTGTTTAGAGAGCAGCCTCAGGAGAGCAAGCTCAAGTCAACAGACACTGGCAATCTCTGTCTGGCCACCTATCTGAGGATGGTTGCCTGCTCACTTTCAGAGCACCTTCCTTCTTACAAAACCAGGTATTTCTATGAATGTTATTCCAATAAAAATAAGTAACAGCCAAATAATCTTCAATGTCATAACAAAGATCTTAAAAGAGAGAGAGATGTATGAAGTAAAGAATAACCCAAACTCCAAGGAACAGGTCCCACCATGTTCTCAGATGACACTTAGAATTCCCTGCTCAGACAGCATTCCTAAAGAGACAAGGGTTGAGAGGAGGGGAGAAGCACTCACCCCTGGAACTGAGGCCATGCTGTTCATCTGGACAGAGTGGTTCATTGGGGAAGCTGCACGTGGACCCATGGGTGCTTGTGGCAACTGGACACTCCCCAAGGACATTGGGTTAAATGAATTCATCCCTGTAAACACACCCACAATGCACTCTCAAGAAAACAGAATTACAACTTCTCAAGTAAAGAAAATAGAACACATAGACAACATAAGACAACCAAGAAGAACTCACTCAGCTAACCAGAGAAGACAGTTAAGCAAGCGACTTCTCTACACTTAGGGAAAATGGCACACATGTGGCATGAGAGAGTGGGATGGTAGGGAGAGCTGGGCAGAACATGAGATGAGAATAGAAGGCTAGGTAAAGACAACAAAGGAACAAACAAGAGCTGATGTGCACAAAGCAAAAAAGCAGGTGAGGGGACACCGCAAAGGAATCCATCTATGTAGGGAACATTTCCTGAATCCAGGGCCAGCATCTGAGTGTAGCCTCACCTGACATCACTTGGAGCAGCTGGCTCCCATCCTCCCAGGATTTCAAGCTTCTTGGCTGGGTTTACATTTATTGTTAGAATCTACGCTAAGACTAAAAGCACTGTTTCAATACTTTATAAGCACTTTTAGTGTTCAGGAAGTGCCCAAGGGCCAGCAGGTCTTACACCAAGGCTCTGTCAGTTTGCAGAAACTCCAAGCCACTGACAAAGACTTCATTAGGCAGCAAGTATCTCCAGACCACAGTGGCTAGTTCTTACTAACTTCCAACAAAATTCTGCAAATTGTGAGCTCTAAGTAAAGGTCAGCTCAAGAGATCTTCCACCAAACAATGGGATCTAAAAGAAACCTTGGAGGACTTTCTGCAAGCACTGCCTTGACACTGGTATAGCCGTGACAGGGTCAAGAACATCTGTGTCTTGTACACTATCTTCAGCAACTACCCAAAAAGTGCCATCAAGGCCCATGAGGAATTCTAAAGGAGCCTATCACTAAAAAAAAAAAATAAATAATAAAAAAAAACCTTCCTTGACAGAAATGAGAGAGAGAGAGAGAGAGAGAGAGAGAGAGAGAGAGAGAGAGAGAGAGAGAAATGGTCGGTACGAAGAAACAACCTCTAAAAAAATCCACATTTCCACAGACCTGGGTGTGCTGGTAGGGAGGCCAGTGGGTGCTCACCTAGAAAATGTCTTTCTCAGTAACCTTTAACCAGTGCCTCATGCGTGCCAGGCAAGTGCTCCACCACTGACCCACAACCTCAGCCCCTTATTTATTTTTTAATTTTGACATTTTGACCAACAAGCTGTACCATCATATCCAAAGCATGAAGACCAAAGGCCAGAGCATCCCAAGACAGCACATAGAGCTTCCAATTTTCTAAGCTCTAATTTTCAACTTTTTGATTTGATTCACTTTCATATCTAGTGCATACAAATGGGTCCCTGATGATTCTATCCTATGTCTGTTTCAGTATGTAGTAAGATTGCCACAGCTTTAAACAACCTTTCTCCTCTTCCAAACTACTCTGAGAGTAGTTTGCCTTGTAAACACTGCAACAAAGCCTCTTCCTTTAGAATCCAGATAACGTCACCACCTCATTTCACAACCTAGAGAAATAAGAACTGAAAGGCTTGCAAATGACTCCGGGCTTTGAACTCCCAAAAAAGAGACCACAGAATCCTCCTGACTTGAGAAAGAGCCTATAAGACTGTTTAGAAAGATGCAACTATCTAAGCCTGCTGGGGCTTTCTGCATACAGGCTCCCGAAGCCAACATCCACCAGCCCACCTTAAACCCCACACCCTGGAATGGTCAGTGCACGTCCCTACCCGACCTGCTGCAAGTACTCACCATCCCAGGGCTGGCTCTCACATGCTCTCCTGAGCATTCGGAACTGCCTCTTCCCCCTTGTAAAATGCTTCTTTTTTGTACTATCCCTAAGAGCAATGTCTGACCCCCCCCCCACCCATTCATTTAAAGAAAGTTCTAAATCCTATAAAATAAATGATTTTTATTTTATTTAGTTACTTTTATGTGAGGTTGAACCCAGTGCCTCATACATGCTAGGCAAGCACTTTTCCCTAGCCCTCTAAATCCTACTTTTGATCTCTTTTGAGATCTTCACTATAATTTCCAAACTTCCAACCTCAACGAATTCACACTACCTGTAGAATTGAATTCTCATCAACAAAATGAATGGAAAGAGTAAGAAAAGGTTACAAAGACATTGACAGAGAAAACAGAAAAGAAAAAAAAAAAATGTGGCTACTAAAAGCTAAACTAAAATATGATATGCAACAAATAGTTAAATACCTTGAGAAACCTGCATGCGATTCAGGGGTAGGGGTCCATCTATAATGGCAAAAAAAGACAACTCTGGTTACTTAAAATAACCCTTGATTTAGGAGTCAGGAATTTTCTATGGAGGACTTTAAACATTAAGAGAAATAGTGAATGGGTCTCATAACACTTGCATTCTGATGCCAGGGCACCCTTTAAAGAGCCCTCCCCCAAGAGAAACTCAAACATCCCCACAGGCCACTTCCATACAAACAATTTCTGAAGTGAAAGCTTTTGGAGAACATAATTCCAGTCTTTGAAATATATCCCAGACACTGAAGAAAAGCCAAGTGAACAGGCTAAGGGCTGGTGGGAGGAAATGCAGTCCTTACTTGGAGGTCTCACAGACTGGGCCGGTGGGATCACAGGGGGTTGAGCCCCAGGGGCGGGTAACGCCGGCTGGTTACCCAAGATGCCTTGTTTATGTAAGCGCGATCTCCGTTTTTCCTCGAGTTCTTTTTGTATCTTATAGATTTTCTCTGCTAATAAGTGATAGTATTCATCCTAAAAGACAGTAACATTCAATATTAAGCATAAAAATAAATAAACAATCTATTTTGTTTTGGTGCTGGGATCAAACTCAGGGTCTTGTATATGCTGAACAGGTACCACAGAGCTACACCTCAGCCCAATTTTGGTGTGTTCAGGGGTGGTGGAGGGGGTACTGAGGATATAACCCAGGGGCACTTTACCACTAAGCTATATCACCAGCCCTTTTTATTTTTTGAGACAGGGTCTCCCTAAGTTGATTAGGGCCTTGCTAAACTACAGAGGTTGACATTTAACTTGCAATCCTCCTGCCTCAACCTCCTGAGTTGCTGGGATTACAGGCATGCACCACCATACTCAGTTCCCAGCCAAATTTTTTTTCCCACAAAATTTATTTATTTATTTATTTATTTTTGAGACAGGATTTTAATATTTATTTTTTAGTTTTCGGCGGACACAACATCTTTGTTTGTATGTGGTGCTGAGGATCGAACCCGGGCCGCACGCATGCCAGGCGAGCGCGATACCGCTTGAGCCACATCCCCAGGCCCCCAGCCAAATTTTTAAAGTATATTGACAAAGATAACTGTTCAACATGTCTGATAAATCACAGGGCCAAATTCTTTCTGAATTTCTAGTGATTTTATTGGACTTATCAAACAGTAGGTACTAAATGTTATATGTCATTGTACAATGGAGCCTCCACTTGGGTATTCACTGACTCAGGCAATAATATGACACAAGCATTATAAAGAATACCCACTATGAAAAGTATGTGCAAGGGATATTCTGTGATTGCACCCACCCCTTGAACCCCTGTAGATAGCACTTGCAGTTAACAAGAGTGTCATGCAGGAATCTCTTATCTGGATCTTCGAGGTGCAGGGTCCCCACACAAGTTCCCTCACTTCTGGACAATAAACAGACAGATGTAGCTCCCCACCGAATGTGCTATGCAGGCATGGCTACTACTTGGTGACCTACCCTGCTATTAGCAGACTCATACATGTCTCCCTCCACTTTCTTGGCATAGGCAACCAGGTTCTCCATGCGACGATCCTTCAGAGCTGCAGGGTCAGGGGTTGGGAAGATGGCTTGGACACTGAAAGAATAATACACTCTATCAACATCCTACTTTCTTTTTTTTCTTCCTGATGGTACTAGGGATGTAACCCAGGAGTGCTCTCCCACTGAGTCAATTTTTTCCCCCTCTGAGTCATTTAAAAAAAAAATTTTTTTTTTTAGTTGTAGACAGATACAATACCTTTATTTATTTATCTTTATGTAGTGCTAAGGATAGAACCCAGTGCCTCATGCATGCTAGGCAAGTGCTCCATCACTGACCCACAACCTCAGCCCCCTTATTTATTTTTAAATTTTGACATAGAGTCTTGCTAAATTGCCAAGGTTGGCTTCAAATTTGCAATCCTCCTGTCTCAGCCTCCTGAGCCACTGGAATTACATGTATGTGCCACCATGCATGCCCATCCTCAACCTACTTTCAGGGTCATCACATGAAAACTACAAAACCAGGATGGGCTACCTGTGAGGGTGACACAGTGCTGAGAAACACCCCAAACTCTCACCTCACACATGAACACGGGAAATAATCCTGACCTTCAACTTACCTACATGTCAAACACACCACTATTTTGCTGCACCAAATATGTGCAGAGTCATTTCAAGAATAACATGATTTCAAGTCAATCCCAAATAACTAAAGGCCAATGCTCTCTCTGATATGTGGATGCTAAATTCACAATAAGGTGGGGGTGGGAATAGAGGTATTTTGGACTAGACACAGGGGAGGGGGCATAGGGGTAGGAATGATAGTTGAATGAATCAGACATCATTACCCTATGTGCATAAATGATCACATAACCTGTGTAACTTTACATCATGTACAACTAGAAGAATGAGAAGTTATAGTCCGTTTATGTATGATATGCCAGAATGCATTCTACTATCATGTATAAATCATTAGAACAAATAAAAAACATATATATATAAAAAGAACAACATGATTTCAAATTCCCAAGCTTTAACACCTATTTATTACAAAAAAATATGATCAAAATAAGAGAGGAAAAACATTCAAAGGAATCTAGTTGATTAACTTCACCTACAACTTAAGTTAACTAGCTTTAAGATAGTGGATGGTCATGCTGTCTAAACTCAGCAGGTCCAAATTCCCCCCAATTCTCAGGGGTCCTTTTTTTTTTTTTTGTACTGGGGATTAAACTCAAGGGCACGTTACCACTGACATAAGTCCCTCCTCTTTTTATTTGAAACAGGGTCTCCCTAATTTGCTTAAGGCCTTGCTAAGTTGCTGAGGCTGGCCTTAAACCTGTGATTCTCCTGCCTCAGCATCCCAAATCGCTAGGATTACAGGTGTGTGCCATTCCACCCAGCTATAAGTTTAATTTGAGCCACAAAAAAGGTAAATATCTTGAGCTAATCCTCACAGCTCAGAGGTAAAGAAGCCGTGCTATAGTTTTTGCCCCTCTGCTATCTGATGCTTCTGCTCACTGGGAAGCAAGGATCTGTGAAACCCAGCATGCCCAAGGAAGCCTGGGGGGGGGGGGGGGGGTGGCTTTTTAAAACAAGCATGTGTTTGTCTATAGTTCTGTCACCTGAGACCAATGGAAAAATAAGAAATAAAGCAGACATCTATGAAACTGCAAAATTACAATGTTGGCTTCAGCCACAAAATGTAAATGGGGTGGTTGTGGCAGGGGTGGACCGGTGGATGGATACATACAGTTTATGCACTAGATGGCTCCGAAGGTCCTGAGTGACATGTTCATGCCAGCCTTTCCGAACTCCAGTGCTGGAAGGAGGTGCTGCTGCAGGTATCGTGCTGAGGTTTCCAATGTTGCCAGAGTTTGAGCCATCGTTCATCAGTGGGCTAGGGAGGACACACATCCAGCTATTCAAGAGACTCAAAGGCTTTCCATCTCAGCAAAATATAACTTTAAAGTTAGGAGAAGCAAGGAATGTATAAACAAAACTCAATTTATGCTTAATTCATTCTGTTCCACATTTATAATTTTAAAGGGAGAGAAAAATGCCATTCACCCCCTACCATCCCATTAAACAATCTTCCTCTCTACCACATGCTGAGAAAGGCCACAGAGTTGTGTGCGAGCCCTGCTCACTCTCGTGCCCATCTGTCCTTTAGATTAAGAGCTAACCGAAACCTGGGTCTTACTTGGTGGCCCCCAGGGAAGCTGGAAGAGCAGATTCTGAAAGCAAATTTGGTGGCTGCTGATCTGTTGTTATTCCTCCTGCTGGAATGTTCATCGGGTTATTTCCTTTAAAGACAAACAGAAAAAAAGTCAATTAACTTCTAAATTATAACATACATTTCTAAGTTCTGAAAACAAACAAGTCACCACATCAACAAGTGATTCACACGAATCACAGTAACAAATATAATGACAGGAACGCTGGGAGCTATATTTTCAGTAATGGTGAGCAACTCCTACAAATTCTGTTATTTTCTCACTCTGTAACCAAAATAAGACAGGTTCAGGAGGCTGGATGTTGTTCTAAGTGCACTCTATGGCTGTAGGGAAAAACTATAAATGGCCCATTTGCAGACTCCAACTTTGATGTTTTATTAATGTTACACCCTAGACAATTAAGATAACTCAGTCATATCTTTGGGTCATTTTCTTTTGGGGGAATTATCAGAAAATAAAATCACAAATTAAATACAGGAGAAAAATATAGAAGGCCAATTTAGCTTCAGTCTTCACATGAAAGTAAGAAAAAGTTGAGATTCGAAGAGCAGTTAATAAAATTGTCGAAAATTACACTATTTGCAGGAGTGGGATCAGAACAGAACTTGGGTTGTTCTTGAGTCTTTTATCTAGTCTCCAGGCCAGTATTATATTTGATAGTCATTAAGGAAGCTGTTTTTCAAAATGCAACATAGGAGATGATTTTAACTGGTCATGTGGAGAATCATTTTTTGAGTCTCAAAACTCTTTTTTTTTTTTTTTTTTTAGAGAGAAGAGAGAGAGAGAGGAGAGAGAGAGAATTTTAAATTTATTTTTTAGTTTTCGGCGGACACAACATCTTTGTTTGTATGTGGTGCTGAGGATCGAACCGGGGCCGCGCGCATGGCAGGCGAGCGCGCTACCGCCTGAGCCACATCCCCAGCCCCTCAAAACTCTTGTTCTGGGGCTGGGGATGTGGCTCAAGCGGTAGCGCTCGCCTGGCATGCACGGGGCGCTGGGTTCGATCCTCAGCACCACATAAAAATAAAATAAAGATGCTGTGTCCACCGAAAACAAACAAACAAATAAATAAATAAAAACTCTTGTTCTGCTGGGAAGAGGCTAGCCCAACTGCCTGCCTTCCCAGGCAGCACTGCTCATGTAGCCTAAGCCTGAGATTAAAAGCACTGTGGTCATTTGGAGAAAAACAGTAAGGAAACAATATGCAGAAATGGTAAAAACTGAGCAAGATACTGAAGGCTGGCAACTCATAGGCTGGAGTGACAAGAAGCTGGTAACAGGAGATCCAGTCAGAAGTTTGACTGGTAGAGTAGAATTTCTGAAACGCCTGTTGCTGACCAGTCCAAGTATAGATTGGTTAATTCCAGAAGTGGGTGAACCATGGTTAAGATGTGCCAGGAAGTGTCCATAGTAAGTTAGTATCCACCTAAGTGATATACTGTAAGTATGATTTGTGAGATTTTTGCATCCTGAGCCACATGGCACACCCTTTATGAAAACTATTCAGGCAGAAGCAGCACAGCAAGCAGCAAAGCATTGCTTCACTTGTAAATGGTGTTCTTTTTACAAGCATAGTACACCTTCCTTGCATCAGATACCTTACCTTTTCCTTAGAAGTATGTTATTTCAACTATTGAATCTGAAGTAAAAACAAGAACTAAAAAGCCTTAGGTTCCAATAACAGTTATCATCCATTCACTGCATTTAAACAAAAGAAGGTCTTGAGCTCCTTCACATACCCAGGGGGTTGAGAGTCCTCATCTGCTGGTGGGCTGGAGGCTGTGCTGGTTGCTGGCCAGGAACCTGAGGCTGCAGCTGCGTCTGCGGCTGGTTCATGTAGGGGAGTCCAAGAGCAGCATAGGCCCGCTGCATAGAGCTGGGGTCTATGGGATTTGGGTTACTTAAAGAAGTGGCATTTTGTTGCCCTGTGCCAACAGAACCAATTGTGTTTTGAATTCCACTAGCTGGAGACCCCAGGATGGCTAGAACAACAAACAGACAGGCAAAAAAGGTAAATAAAAGGGAGAAGCCCACATGGTATTTAAAAACTAATGAGAAGCAAATAAAATCTTACCAAAAGACTATACATACATGTCATAAAGTGTTAAAACAAGGCTATTGAAAAAGGAGCTGTGCTGAAAGTAAGAATCCTGTTCATTCAGCTATTCTGGCAGTAGCTGAAGAATAAAAAGCTAAAGAAAATTTATGCTTCTATCTCAGAAAGCAACAGACCATAAAAATTGCAGAGATCACTTAATAAATATTAGCAGGAGGGAGTGCAGCTCAGTAGTAGAGCTCCTGTGTAAAATGCACAAGACCCTGGGTTCAATTCCCAGCACTGCCCACCCCCACAAAAAGTATTAAAATCCAGTAACTCCTAATACGAAGATTCAAGAAAGTGGCAAGTGTGTGACAGGCAAAATTCCACAGGGATTGGCAGCCATCACTGAGACAACAAAGGAATCTTCTTGTTGCCCCCACCCCACATCCCTCATTGCTTCCATGCACAGGTACAGAGAGATTAGCAGAGGTAACACCTGGTACTTTCCAAATAACAAAATTACAATTTCTCTAAACTTACTCATACAATGACAAAACTAACAATAAGCCTTTCCTGTGGGAATTGTGCAGAGAGCACAACGCTGGGCTCTCTACCTATTTGAAACTATTCAAGAACTACTGCTCCCCCCAAAACAACCCAATCAATAAATGGGTTAAGGAGCTGAACAGACACTTCTCAGAAGAAACGCATTCAATCAACAAATATATGAAAATAGGTTCAACATCTCTAGTAATTAGAGAAATGCAAATTAAAACAACTCTAAGATTTCATCTCTTGCCATTCAGAATGGCAGTTATCAAGAATACAGACAACAATAAATGTTGTCGAGGGTATGGGGGGAAAGGCACACTCATACATTGCTGGTGGGACCACAAATTGGTGCAACCAAACTGGAAAGCAGTATAGAGATTCCTCAGAAAATTTGGAATGGAACTACCATTCGACCCAGTTATCCCACTTCCTGGTCTACACCCAAAGGACTTAAAATCAGCATACTATAGTAACACAGTCACATCAATGTTTATAGCAAGTCAATTCACAATAGCTAAACTGTGGAAGCAATCCAGAAGCCCTTCAATAGAAGAATGGATAAAGAAACTGTAGAATATTACTCAGCATTAAAAGAGATTAAAATTATGGCATTTGCAGGTAAATGGGTAGCATTGGAGAAGATCATGCTAAGCGAAGTAAGCCCCCAAAGGCTGAATGTTTTCTCTGATAAGTGGATGCTGATCCATAATGGAGGGGGGTCATGGGAAAAATGGAGAAACTTTGATGGGGCCAAGGGGAGGGAGAGGTGGGAAGGGGGAGTGGGAAGGGGAAATGGGGGCAGGAAAGATGGTGGAATGAGATGGACATCATTACCCTAGGTGCATGTAAGACTGTACATATGGTGCAATGCTACATCATACACAACCAGAGAAATGAAAAGTTGTGCTGCAATTGTGTACAATGAATCAAAATACATTCTTGTGTTATATACATCTAATTAAAATAATTAAATAAATTAATAATAATAATAAAAAGAACTATTGCCCTTGACAGACTTAACTGATGTGGCTGAAATTAAGGAATGGAATAAGCCCTGAAGATTCTGTTCTGGTTTTCATTTATCCAGGTACCACCCCAGTACCCCCTGATTTTCAGGACCTGGATCTGTCTCACCACCAGTCCCACGAGTGCCAGGTAGACCAGTTGCCCCACTTAGTGGATTAGCCCCAAGGGACTAAAGGTAAAGCCAATGTCAAAATAAGGAACTCTGGTGGCCAGAGTTGTGGCTCAGCAAAAGAGCGCTTGCCTAGCATGTGCGAGGCCCTGGGTTGGATCCTTGGCACCACATAAAAATAAATAAAATAAAGGTATTATGTCCAACTACAACTAAAAAATAAATATTAAAAAAACAACAACAAGGAACTCCACTCTAAAAGGCTTTCAAATTAACTGAGAGATGACCTTAAACTTTGATTTCCTTGGTCACTGGAGGTTCAATTCCATCTATCCACCCACCCATCTATCCATCTGTCCATCCCAATGTCCTCATTTGGTGAGTATTTACCACATGACAGAAGTTTTATGTCATACTATTTACTGTTACTCTTTATTTTTTACTTTTGGAGGTACTGGGGATCAAACCCAGGGCCTTATGTAGGCTAAGCAAGCAATCTACCACTGAGCTACAACCCCAACCCCAACAGTCCTATTTGTTGCAACTCTGGAACTTCAAAGCCATGTTAAAAATAACAGCTTAGCCTGGTGAGATGGCACATACCCATAATCCAGTGACTGGGGAACACCAGTTCAAGGCCAGTGATGGCAACTTAGCCAAGACCCTGCCTCAAAATAAAAAATAGAAAGGGTTGGGATATAGCTCAGTTGTAGAGTGCCCCTGGATTCAATTCCCCAGTCACACCCTGCCCACCCCCTCACCACAGCAGCTTACAAAATTAATATAACTACATAATATTTTGACATCATAAAACACTATCACAAAATCTTTCAAATTCAAACCACTAATGTATAAGCACTATTCTGTCATTCAACTACCAGTGCAAGTATAAACACTTATCAGAGCAACTTAATTAAATCAAAACGTGTGTTAAAAAAAAAAAAATAAATCTAGGTAATTACCCATTCCATACTATTAACTTTTCTAATAAGGATAGTCAGATCTCAAACTCATTAATGTTCATTAGACACAATTATACACACCAAGCACCTTATTATTATAAAGGAGAATCAATTCCCAAGATGCACCTTGCCAAGTGTGTAGGTGAAATAGTCATATACCTTTAGAAGTATTTTGTCCAACAGCTAGTACTCCTGGAAACTTTAAGCACGTGTCCTTCATGCTTCTGAAACTGACGTGCTAATTTTTTAGGAGGGTGGTGGTGGGGTATTAAAGATTAATCTGGGGACCCACTATATGCTGAGCTAGATCCCCAGTTGTATCTTATTTATTTATTTGATTTTTTGGAGACAGGATCTCACTAAATTGCTCAGACTGACCATTATCTGTGATGATGCTCCTATCTCAAGCTTTCTGAGTAGCTGAGATTACAGGTATATACCTCTGCACCCAGCTCTTGCTGAACTTTAAAAAAAAGAACTATGATATAAAAAAAGAAAGTAATAATGTTTGGCTGGTTTACTCTGGAGGCGGGAGGGTTCTGGGGATAGAACCTAGGGCCTCATGCATGCTAAGCCCACTTCCATGCCCCAACCCAGAGTAGTTCACTATCACCTTATGGTGTAACAGAACAGATGCAGACTGCATTCATATACAGAGTGGTGAATTGTGGCCAGGAATGTGAAGAAACAAAGTTATCTATGTAGCCTTCTACTTCTGGGTGATGATACCATAGCTCTGCTTAAAGGGATTCCCTCCTACTATATTCCTCTTTCATTCACATTTTCCCAAATGACATCCATTTAGCTAAAATGCTCAACTAAGGGTGAAACACCATTCTTAAGCCTAAGGCCACCTGCTAGGCCATCAGTGACTCATTTACAAAAGGCCTCCCCAGGGAAGCTGCTGACATGGTCACTGTATTTTGTGTTTGTATTATAAGCATTTATTTCCTAAATGTCAATGTTACTGTATTTTTTGAAAGAAAATATATCTATCAGAAGACAGGCACACGTTTGGAACTTAGCATTTCTAACAATTCAGAGCAAGGAAAAGAAATTACACAGGCCTCCGGGGCTGGGGTTGTGGCTCAGTGGTAGAGGGCTTGCCTAGCATGCATGAAGCACTGAGTTCAATCCCTGGCACCACATAAAAATAAACAAATAAAATAAAGGGGCTGGGGATGTGGTGCAAGCGGTAGTGCGCTCGCCTGGCATGCGTGCGGCCCGGGTTCGCTCCTCAGCACCACATACAAACAAAGATGTTGTGTCCGCCGAAAACTAAAAAATAAATATTAAAAAAATTCTCTCTCTCTTTAAAAAGTAAAATAAAATAAAGGTATTGTGTCCACCTACAACTAAAAATATATTAAAAAAAAAAAAAAAAGAAAAGAAAAGAAATTATAAAAGACTCTGACATTATGGCCCCAACATGTGACCCAAATGATGCTACTGGATAAAAAGGCACACACAACTTTAGGGTAAGGGACATGGGGCTTCCTGTGGGGTGATGGCTGATTGTCAGGGGAGTCACGTAAAACAACATCAACTGTTTTGCAACTCAGGATGCCACCAGAATCTGTGAACGTTTTCCTAAGCCTTCTCTAAATTCCTATGGGGCCCACTAGGCCTCTGCTTAAGGCACTTATGTGTGTTCACTCACTCACTCAAGCACAAAACAGACTCAGGAGTATATTCTACCAGGCTCCCAAGTACAGGTTAAGCACCAAGTCTCTGCACTGTCTGAGTTTAGAATCTGCTGGGAGAAACAGCAGAGTAATCCAATCACCACACAACTCAAGTCAAACTGAAGCTTATAACAATACTTGAGTCAAAAAAAAAAAAAAAAGTTCATATCATCGTTCCTGGACATCCCTGAAAGGTGGGAACCCATGTGAGACTCAAGCTTATTCTTCACCTGCCACATGGAACCCTATGAAATGCCATGTAGACTCCAGGGGATTGGCAGCCCATATAATGCAGTGAGTAGCCATACCCATGCTGTCCTGCACGCAGCACGCTGGGACTGAATAAGAATGGATGGAGTGCTACAGAGAACAATGCATCTATCTGTATCCCCAAGAATGAGGTGTTCTATAGTCACCAATTTTTCATATTTGGAAAATCTTGGTCTTTTTGTCATTTTTACATCTTTTTTTCCTTTCTAGAGCCTAATGCTATAGGATGTCACATCACAAGCCACAGTGTCCCAAAATTTCTCTGCGTGCTGAGGATACCCTTTTGTGCATGAAGGCTGATCAGTGTCAGCCTGTAGCCCCCCTCAGGAGGAGGGTGGGAGATACATGAGAGAAAGTCAGGTGGGCTGCACTTGAACTCCATTCCAGGGCACTCTCAGGATCTAAGTACTAGTTCACCTCTCCCTGAGCCACTCAGAGAAAGTCAGAAAGAAAAGCAGCACATGTTCCCCAAGCAGCAGGAGCCCAAGGAAGATGATGGAGAAGACTGAAGAATGAATATTTGGGGTTCTGCCTGGCATATCTTATAGTGTACCTGAATTCACACACTATATTTGCTTCCTTAAAGAGACCTCCAACATCCTGCATCACCACACTCCTTCTGTTGTAGCTAAAGTAGAGACCAATGGCTCATGAAACAAAAGGCCAAATTTACCATCATTCTTCATGTCGGGATAAGGCAGTCTTTTCCCATTGAGCACACTAAGAGGTTCCCTATATAGCACATGAAGCTTACTAGAAACATTCAGCAAACTAGTCCCTGATCATTTTCAATAAAACTGAACTTGATGTAGAAATTCAATGAGAATTACCACAAATTAAATTTCAAAGCTTTGTCAGGATGATGGAAGATATGTCACTAAGCAGACAAGGAAACTACTCTATCTGTCTCTTAGATTTCTATAGGAAAAGTGGTGCCAGAATTTATTCAGACTTGCAGATCTCTGCCAAATTTGCAGGAATCACCACAATGCCTTTGTTGAGTCCTGTGTAGGCCAGCACTTACTTGTGACACAGCTTCTCTCTGTGCATAAGACAGAACACCAGAACCAAGAACAATGCTCAAGTGTTCAGGTATCACCCAATTGTTCAGACCTGTCCTCACCACTGACACTATATCATATCTCAACAGAAGCCAAGAGACGCAGAAGAAATGATTCCACATAACCCAAAAGGCCAAGAAGCAGTCATTCTGATGAAATCTTTCACCAGAATCTGATGCTGAAGCCAGGGACAGCAAAACCACTGCTCTTGCTATAGTCATACAGTACCAATTTCTGGTACCTCTATCTCCACCACAGTCTGTTAAACAGGTGTCTAGAGACTAAGGAGGGCTCAAGTGAAGCAAAGGGCCTGGCCAGCACCCAAGTAAGGCACTGGATGAGGGCAAGTTTTGAGGAGGAAGATTTTGACTCAATGTTAGCAAAGGAAGGCATCTCAAACAATCAGAAGCACAAAAACAAAACAAAAAACAAATAACCAGGCCACGCAGTGAGGGCCAAGGCAATGGGAGGCATTGGAGCAACAGGCTGGAGGACTACTTAGGTCTAGGGCTGGGGTTAACCTTTGAAGCTCTCTACTAATATTCCTTGTGGGATTCAGAGTTGAGAAACCAGGTTTCGTTTAGAGAAATGCCTCTTCCTTTCTCTACAGCTTCAGTATGCAGGCATCCTGAGCAGAACATCTCAGTTTTTTTTTTTTTTTTTTTTTTTTTTTTTTTTTTTTTTAGTTTTCGGCGGACACAACATCTTCGTTTGTATGTGGTGCTGAGGATCGAACCCGGGCCGCACGGATGCCAGGAGACCGCGCTACCGCTTGAGCCACATCCCCAGCCCCTCAGTTTGTTTTTTTTTTAACATTTAAGTTTTCAGTGGACACAATACCTTTATTTTTATTATTTTTTTTTAATGTGGTGCTGAGGATCGAATGCATGTGAGACGCGCACTCTTCCTCTGAGCCACAATCCCAGCCTAACATCTCAGATTTAAAAAAAAAAAAATGTTTATTTTTTAGCTTTAGGTGGACACAATATCTTTATTTTACATTTATGTGGTGCTGAGGATTAAACCCAGTATCTCATGCATGCTAGGCGAGCGCACTACCACTGAGCCACAACCCCAGCCCCAACATCTCAGATTTTAATGTGCATGTAGACTAAGTACCTGGGAATTCGTTAAAAATGCAGATTCTAACGGGGTGTGGTGGTACTCACCTATAATGCTAGTGACTGGGGAAGCTGAGGCAGGAGGAGCAAAAGTTTCAGGATTTGAGCTGGGGTATAGTTCAGGAGTAAAGCACCCCTGGGCGAGGGTGGGAGGAGGGGGGGTAGAGGGGGAGAAGGAGAGGGGGAGGGGAGGGGGAGGGGAGAAGAAGGGAAAAGGAAAAGAGAAAAGGAAAGGAGATTCTAATATAGGAGGTCTGGGATAGGGCCCAAATCTCACCCAGGAGGTCACATGGATCCTAGCAAAGGAACTGAGGCACATGTCCACTCAGAATTTTACTAAAGGTCAGATGCCAGGGTTGACAGTAGAAAAAGACCTAATTATTGAATAAAAGTTGAATATCTCTATAATAGATGCATAACTCAAGATCAGAGATTACAGAATTTCTAAAAAAAATAATTCAAAGAAAAAAAAATCAAACAGAATCTCAGCAAAAAAACATTCTCTGGGTGGAGACACCAATTACATTATAGAAGTTAAGAGTGGAGCGTGTGCCAACCACAGAGGTGTGTGTTAGGTAAGCTCAGCATCTGTGGGAGACACTGCCCAGAAGGCAGAGCCCCAGGTTTCCCTGGTCACAATTCTACAGAACAGGTTCTAAGGGGCCTCAGTAGAGCCTGGTCTTCAGCAGCTCACCACAGCCCATGTGATTCCAACCAACCCATCCTCACAGGCTTCCACAGTGCCAGCACTGTTCCTGCCATCCAGACTGTGCTTCCGTTGATACTTTGTTTAAGCCAGTCTAAGCACACAACAAATCTCATCCCACCCGTGGACCACCAAGAACCTGGCTTGCTATCACTTGAATCCTGAGTGAGAACACCATGATATGATGATGGTGGTGATGGTGATGATCAAGATGTGTGTGGCACTTGGGATTGAACCTATAGGTGCTCTACCACTGAGCTGTTTTTGTTTTGTTTTAGTTTTAATTAGCTTTAATTTTGAGACAGTGTCTCCAAGTTGCCAAGCCTGGCCTTGAAATTGCCATCCTCCTGCCTCAGCATTCTAAGCTGCTAGGATCAAAGGCATGCACTTCTGTGTTCTGTGCCTGGCCATCATGTTCTTTTTTTTATTTTTATTTTTTTCTTATTTTTTAGTTGTTGATTAACATTTTTATTTATTCATTCATATATATGGTGCTGAGGATCAAACCCAGTGCCTCACACATGCTAGGCAAGCGCTCTACCACTAAGCCTCAGCCACAGCTGGCAGCTGCAGCCCCAGCCCCATCATGTTCTTTTTTTTTCCTTACATACATGACAATAGTGGCCCATCATGTTCTTTTTTTATGCATATGTTCTGTCTCTAAAATCCAATCTTAACCTACAGAAGGATCAGATTCTCATTTCTCTCTCTCAGTTCCTACAGCAGGTTCACACACTGAGTTCAATTTGCTTTAGAAGACAAAAATAATAACAAAAATCTACAAAAATCAATATTGCTAAAAGCTTTCCCACTTTATAAGCAACTCTACTCATAAAACTATAGTGCTAGATAGAGCCAGCTGAAACCTAATTTAAGAAGCATTTAGAATTTTAAAAGTATTAGAATTCTCTTTTTTTCCATAGTAAACTACCAACACCTTTCGTGGAGCTCATCTGAACCTTCCCTTAGACTCTGCAGTAGGAAATGACCCTGGCAACACCTCCCAGTATGACTAGTAGGAAGACTGCGGCTTACCACTTGAGAGAGCATATACCAAGTCAGCTTTCATAACATTTAAGCAGTTGTAAGGATGCTAAGAAAAATAAACCACATACACTTCTTTTCTTTATTTGAAACAAAAACCACATAAGTAGTTCTTAAAAAGAGAAATCTTAAAAGTTTACAATTGTTATGGCAGTATATACTACATACACCTATAAATTAAACAACTATAATTTCAACAATGAGTATTGGACACTTAAAAACGCCTTATACTGAAATGTGTCTTAAAGTACAAGATATTTAAACAATACAATATACTTAAAAAAATAAAGTTTTATAATAACTTAGAGGAAAAACAGACTATATTCCACAAGACATATTATTCTAAATATAGGAAGACCTATGATCTCAGAACTTTACTTCATGTAAGAAATATTTAGGGCAATTGTGCATTAAAAATTCAAATTTTGTTCAATCAAAGAAAAATTTAACGGATTCAGGAAACTTTCAAAAGAAATTTATTGTGACTCCTCTGTTGGGAGGAAGGATAACAGGCCCCAGCAACCGGGAAATTTCTCTGTGTTCTGAGGATGACCTGTTGTGCATGAAGGCTGTTCAGTGTCAGCCTGTAGCCCCCTCAGGAGGGTCGGATACATGAGAGAAAGTCAGGTGGGCTGCACTTGAACTCCATTCCAGGGCACTCTCAGGATCCAAGTGCTAGTTCACCTTTCCCTGAGCCACTCAGAAAAAGTCAGAAAGAAAAGCAACACATGTTCCCCAAGCAGCAGGGGCCCAAGGAAGATGACAGAGAAGCATTAAGAACCATTCTCGGAACAAAATCAGGGAGGAAGAAAGACGGCACAGATGAGAGAGAGAGTAAGATGAAGACTGCCACGCTGAAAGATTACTGAGCGGGGGCCTGAGGAGCACTTCCTAGCTGTCTGTAAGACAAAGACCACAGTTTCACCTCTGAAATGACAGGGCAAGGCCTTAGAAATGGGAAGAGATATTCATTCTTCTTACTGTTCTGAAGCCTACAAACAGCAGGGACCCTGGAGACCACATGCAGGCCTCCTGATGAACAGATATAAGCATAAAACTAACTGTACCAAGGGTTACATAGACAGCTTCAAAGATGACAAACAATGGGAATGATTAAGATGTGCCAGTCCTGGGCTAGTGGAAGCTGAATAAATTGTTAGTTATACAAGTAGGTCTGGGAATTCCATTTCTATGTAGAAGAAAAGGTTCACAAACGCCTGCAGGTGGGATTATACCGACCCATCCTGGGTGACAGGGCCTTCAGACATACTTTTTAGAAGGGGGTTCAATTCCAAAAGCAGTGCCCCATTTATATGTCCACTGATGTCACCACCATTAAAAGGGACATGACAGTGAATTCTTAATATTTGGTGATACTCAGTGAAATCACTTAGTATCTGGTAGAAAATATCATGTCTTCAAGTCAGCTCTTTGATCAAAGTGACCTTGCTGTTTTGCGCTCCATCAAGTACATGTATGCAGGGCGGGGAGCAGTGAAGATGAACGAAAGTCCAACGGCTATTGCCATTCATGTTTACTGGCAGCCCATCTACCCTCTGAGCCTGGCTGCACCTGGGTCTCTGTCCACCCTGCCTCACCCCTGTGCTCTGTGGCTGGAAACCCCTGCCCACTCCCTACCTACTCTAGGCACTCTCTAGAAACAGCTTCTAATCTCATCTCCGAGCTTCTCTGCCCCCGTGCTCACTTACTTTGTTGGTTTCGCTTGTCACTGGCATTTTTCAAAGGGAGGCAAACAGGACAGTCATGTCGTGTGCAGTTCTTCCAATGAGAGATGATTTGTCGTGAAGATGCACAATGGGCAACTATGACCAGAAAAACAACGAGATGTTATTTTTCTATCCAAATCGTCACACTTTCAATTACACCTAAATTATAATGCCAGATTCCATAAGAAAATGGTAACAAGTGTAACCGTAACACAATATAGGCAGTCCTCAACTTACAAACAGGCTGTTTTCCAAAAAGTTTGTAAGTTGACTATTGAAAATTCCAAACAAAAACTTCCCACGGAAGCAATGTTATGAATGATGGGTGATTAAAGTTCAGCCCACAAAACAAAAGCTATTCAACCTAAAATACTTAACAACTGCAATGAAAAGTAGAACAAATGTAGTTCTGTAATGCCACTATTTAAAATAAAAATATTAATTATGTTTAAAGATGAAACCACCTAAATACAACAGCTGAAGACTTACAGCTGGAGAAGCAAATGAGAAGACTGTGGAGATTACAGAAGGGAGCTTAGGTGCTTTGGAAAGTACTTGAGAGGGCACTTGACCCTGGTGATTTTCAGTCTTCATCTTCTAGCATCTAACCTTACCCTTTTTTCTGTGCTTCTATCATAATCAGGATTACTCTGGGAACTCACAAATGTGAACATAGATAGAGAGGGAGACCAGGGAGATATTTTCCCCAGGGTTTATGAGCACAAGAAAGAAGAGAAGCAAAGAGAATAAAGATACTAGGAAAGTACAGCTGGTAACAGAAATATCTGATAAAAGAGGGGAAAGGGGGCACATGATGTGCCTGATTCACTACCTCCCTAGGGATGACAAGGTGAGTTCCCTGTGTGACTGCCAGTCACTCAGGACAACCTGGTTGTCACTGAAGTAGCCTCAAGACCTAGGGCAGAGGAGCAAGGTAGTGGGCCACTGCTGGCCTGAGTCTTTGAAACAACCACAAGATAGACGCCAGGGTATGGGTAGGGTGCGTGCCCGACTGTGCATGTGCTGTGTTTGTTGCCCCAAATCGAACAGTCTAGACATTTACATCACGGATTACTCAAGAAGTGACAAAAGTCTTCCATGAAAAGAAGGAGGAAAAGAGCAAACTCGGGCATAGCCTCAAGCAGGAGAAGGTTGCAGAGAAACAGAAAACCAGGCTGCCTTTCTCCTTAGCAGGTAGGCCTTGCAAGGGGCAGCTGAGAGCACACATCCTAGGCTACACCAAGGATGGGACCTTGGCCACAGGAGTCTTCTGACCTCAAGAGTGCTGAACAATAACAATGCCACATTCCACCCTGCTCACTGCCACCAGTTCAGAAAAGGGCACTTACCTTGGCAGGCCTTCCCAGCCTGACAATGAGTCATGTGATTCAAAACGTTTTTCATGGTTCGACAATGTGGGAGAGAGCAGGCCCGAACCTCTCCGTTGGCTTGTTCTCGTCGCTGACATTTATGAGCATGAAGCAGTAGAACCAGCTGCTGCTGTATCAATTTGCGTTTTTCAGGGTCTGCTGTGGGGCCTGTTGCAATTGCTTGTGTGGGTACAATTCCCACTGATGTCTGCATTTGAGACTAAAACAAAACAAAATAACAAAAAGTATTTTATTAAGCTTTTTAGAGTTTCAATTCATACTCATTATTTCACAAATGTGAAAATTGTCAAATAAAACCAACTACAGAGAGGAGGTTGGTGTGTTTCTCTTATCCATCAGTGACTTTAAGAAGATCCAGAAGCCAAGAACTCTATCCAACTCAGACGTAAGGCTGATTCAAGTTCCGTCATTCAAACAAAAAAATGACACTATGAACGGTAGCAACCAAAACCCAACTCACTCTACACCACATACAACTACTGGAAAAGCTGCGTATTAAAGCAGGCTAAATTCACAAGAAAATTCTGCTTTTGTAGGTCTCCAATGGCCAAACAGTGGCAATTTCACAGGCTCCACCAAATTAAGAAGTTTGCCAAGGCAGGATGAACTACAACATACTACAATATCTGAAGTCACAAAAGAATCACCATCACCTTCTGTTTTTTGGATTTCATTTGCAGTTTGACAGTGGTCCCTGCCTTACAGCACCTATCCTTAATACAACCAGTATGAGTTTTGATGCTTTTTAAAGAAATGCTTTAAAAAAAAAACACACATTTATTTTTTAGGTATAGATGGACACAACACAATGCCTTTGTTTTTACATGGTGCTGAGTATCGAACCCAGGTCCCGCCCGTGCTAGGTGAGTGCTCTACCGCTGAGCCACAATCCCAGCCCCAAAGAAATGCTTTTGACTTTCAAAAAATTGCCATTCTGACATTTGGAATCTTTTTCAAAAAATATTATTTGATGATCTGCTAAAAATACAGAGTTTGCTTGTCTTTATCTTTCTGAAACAACAAGCCAGACCAAACATACCTCTTTACTGCAAAGAAAATGGAAAAAATGACCTGTAGAGTCTTATTCTTTACCAACTACCAACATTCTTCAAACTTACTGCAAAGACCAAGTAAGAGAAATATAATCCTCCTACTATGTAGTGATAGCATCCACAGTTCAGAGGTTCTGAATATTCTCTAATATTCTGATACACCTACCCTGAGTCCACGGCACCTACTATCTTCCCTAAATCACAACACCAGTATGATGTTTTTATATAAGAATCAAAACTATACAATTATGAGAAAGAAACTAAAAATGTTTCTTAATCAAGACTCATTTGCTAAAAGTTGTGATTTTCTATCTGTGTTTTATCCTCATGAGAATTCAGAAAATAAGTGTGCAGGAAAGCCACGTGGTTTTGCTAAAGAGCAAAACCCCTAGAAGCCCAAGAACACCCAAAGCAACAGCGAAATTCTGGCTATGGCAGAAGAACCTGAATGCAGAAGCACAGGAATTCTAGGAGAAAACAGCCTCTATTTCTTCTGTTTATCTTTTTCTGGTTAGGTATAAAGGCAATAAACATATACTGCAGATTTCATGCTCAGGATATAAAGTGCCCCCCAAAAGATTTGTGCTGAAGGCTTGTCCCCAATGCAGCAATGGGTGTGTGTGTGTTAGGAAATGACTGGATCACGAGGGCTCTAGCCTCATCAGTGAATTAATAATTTGAATGAACTACTGGGAGATGGTAAGAACTAACAGGTGGGCCACCTCTGGAGGAAGTCCTGGCCCTGTCCTCACTCCCTCCTCATTGTCCCTGGCTGACATGAGCAGTTGTCCTCCAACATGCCTTTCCATACCATGTGTTCTGCCTCACTTCATACCCAAAGCAATGGAGTATTAATAAAAAGTATTAATAGGTTTTTGTTTCTTCTAATCTTTTTCTATATGTAGATGCACACATATGAACCATAATTAATACTTTCATATCTGACATGTAGATATGTCTGGTAAACACAAACATGCATATGTCTTGTTTCTCCAGGTCCTACCCTATACCACTGTGTTGTCTCATAGGTGTTGGTATGACCTGTAATGAAAGCACAGCATCTTACGATATAACCGTATGTTTATTTAACTAGCTTCCCACTGTGTCGTATAAGCTGGAAGCCCTTTCCTCTCTAAGGGTTTTTGCAATTTTAAATAGACAGTCTATAAGCAAAGTCTGTGACTGCACCCCTGTGAGCATTCAGTGTCAGTGCTCAAAGTCCAACCACAAGTCACTGGGAATGGAGACGTGAACAAAAGTGAGAAATGTATGGCCCTTGTTCAGGTATCTTTCTTTGGCATTTATAAAATTTCAAACATGCAGAAAAGTAGAAAGGACACCATTACCGGTGAACAAGTAACTGTTCTTCCCTATCAGCTAATATCCAGTCATATTCCTTTACCTGCCCACAAGATGTCCTCTACATCTGGTTTGCACAAACCAAGACTTAAGGCCCACACCCTATATCTGCTCATCATCTTTAAGGTTCTTCATCTATTGATCTCTCCCTTCTGTACTCTTGACAACCAGCTGGCACAAGAGATCACCCAACCATCTTTCCACTGCTGCTTAAACTACAGAAAAACCACACAATAGGAAAACATAAAACTTAGGTACAAATTCTAGTAATTTGTAAATTATAAGCAGATTTTGTTAAATTACCAAAAATGATCTCAGGGCCTTTCATTTGGGATGTTTTTAATAGCATCTTTTACACCATACTTGACCATATGTCAACACAGTTGGAAACCATATGACAAATTAAAAACCTGCTCTACTATTTGCCTACCTGTGGATGGAGGACATGACTCACACGACATGCATCTTTAAAGCAAACTGGAGGGTGGAGCTGAGCCAACAACAAAATGGAACAGAACATTTGTCTTGTGTCCTGGGTCTTGCTTTCCCTATGTAACTTGCTATGTCCAGTGCTCCAGTTTTTGCCAAGTACTCACAAATATAAGGGGTACGTTTACTGCTCACCTCTCCCAGGCTAGTGTTCAATGAGCTAAAAGTGCTATGGTGAACTGCAGGTGGCCTGCAAAAGCACACTTCAGACTCTCCCAAAGTCCCAACTGCCCAGGTAGGCACCAAGAACAGAGGGAAAGTGCTTGGACAAAGAACTTCCCTTTAAAAGACTGGAAAAAACTTAAGTGTTGTAAGCTCCCCAAAAGCCATCAACATTTATACAATTTTGTTTTGGCAATAGCCAAGAAAAAATTTTAAAACAGTGAGAATAAAGAAGACTCTACATTGCTAGAGTCTAAAACACACTCTAGAGTTCTTTGAGTAAATCCAGAAACAGACACATGTGCACATGAAACCAGCATCTGATAAAGATGGTGCTCCAACCTGGGGAATGGCAGGCATCTCTGACTGCTATTTACCTGAAATACAAAAATAACTCCAGATGGAATAAAGTACGTAAAGCATACTAAAATGCATAAAAGGAGTATCTTTAGAATATGAGGATAAAAAAAATTTCTTAACACAGGCATACAAGAATAAAGATTAAAAAGGGTAAAAACTGAGAAAAATTTTGTTGCTATTCTCATACACAAACAGTCTTTAAGAGATTAAAAAAATCAAACTATCCTACTAGAAAGCTGGGCAAAGAAGATGCACAAATACTTCATAAAATATAAAGAAACAACAAGCACAAAAACATCTCCTCCTTGCTGCTGAGACAATACAGAGGAAGAACAGTCTTTTCAGCTGGTGGCCCTGGGTCCTACTCCCAGCACCCCCACACACAAAGAAAAGAAAGGAAAAGGAGCCCACTGCAGTGGTGCATGCCCGTAACCCCAGAAGCTCCGGAGGCTGAGACAGGAGGATCACAAGTTCAAAGCCAGCCTAAAGCAAGGCACTAAGCAACTCAGTGAGACCCTGTCTCTAAATAAAATACAAAACAGGGCTGGGGATGTGACTCATTCACTGGTCAAGTGAGCTGCCACTTCACGCTCACCAGGATGGCTATAATAAAAGAGACAGATGTTTAACAACAATAGCGACTGTGGGAGAGAATGTGGAGAAGGTTAAACACTCATGCACTGCAGGTGGGAATACACAACTGTGTACAGAACTACCATATGATCTCATAATTCCACTCAAAGAGAATTAAGAAGACGTGTTTGCACTTTAATTTGTTGAAAGGAAAAAAAAGAGCAAACATTCATAGCATCATTATTTATAAGTCAAAAAATGCAAACCAGTCAAATGCTTATCAACTGTTGAAAAGATAAAATGTGGTATAACTAAAATGGAATATTATTCAACCATCAAAAGCAAATACTGACAAATGACACAACATGAATTTTAAAAACAGTATTTTCATGGAAAGAAGTCACAAAAGACCATTTGTTGTTATGATTCCATTTCTATTAAATAATAGGGGCAGAAAGTAGGTTTGTGGTTGGCTAGAGCTGGGGTTCAAGAGAACCAGGGAGTGACTGCAAGTAGTGCAGAGGTTCCTTCTGGGGTGATGAAAACTATACTATACAAGTGACTGTGAAAATGACTACACAATGCCATTTGAGCACTTTAAAAGAAGGAATTGTATGATACATGATCTACATCTCAATGAAACTGCTGTGAAAAGTTCTACTTCACTAGTTATCAAAGAAGTGAAATAAAATGCTGAGCTATTTTCCACCTATCAGTATGGCCAACATCCCCCCCCCCCCCACCCACACACACA
>NW_026000185.1:5847465-5872745 GCF_001458135.2 Marmota marmota marmota | reverse complement strand
ATCCCCTGTGTGCCTTGAGAGACGCCGACCACTCTACGAGTAAAGGGAGGGAGGGAGGGGGAGAGAATTTTTTAATATTTATTTTTTAGTTTTTGGCGGACACAACATCTTTGTGGTGCTGAGGATCGAACCCGGGCTGCACGCATGCCAGGCGAGCGCGCTACCGCTTGAGCCACATCCCCAGCCCTCCAGTGAAACTCTTAAAAACACAGGTCCCCTCCCTCCCACATCTGCCAAGGGGCCACAGCCATTTCTATTTGTTGAAGTTCCACAGGGGATGTATTATTATTTTGATTGATGTTTTACCAAATTTTCCAAAATTAACATGTATGTACCTTTACAGTGAGAATAAAACAAAAGATTTAAGAGGAAAAAAGTCCAAGGCCAATTATCATACAGCAGAGCACAGTTCCCTAAAGGGAAAGTATGAGGCCAGACTACGTAAAAACTCATGCTCGTTATGACTAAACCCACTGGGAGCAAACAGGACAAAGGTAAAGACTGATAAACCAGCGGAAAGACCTGAAACACACAAGACCATACAAACAGTACTGCAAAAAGTACTCTTTTCCTCTTGGCCCATCTTCATTTCTCAAGTACCCTGTGCCAGGCTCTGGGTTCCAGGCCCAGCAAGCAGTGCTCAGTTAGGGGCTGCCCCTCCCAAAGCACTCAGGACCAGTCCCAGAGCCCCCATGCTGAACCTTTCTGCTCCCCTCCTCAACATAGGGTTGACTATCTTGCTAAAGAGTTCTGAGCAAATCTAACAGGATAGAAACTAAGCGATTTAAATAAGTAATGACCATGTCTATAAACATAGCACTTTAATTCTACTAGTACTAAAAAAAAAAATCAAAAATCAAAATAAGATGACATCATTTTCTCCTACCAAGAACAAGGTGAGAGCCCCCAGATTTGGGAGGATGGTATGATGTAAGCAACCTGATACATGGCTCTTGTTGAAAGGCAATATAATAGCATCTATCCAAAGTTCATGCCAAATTCATAAACACAGAAGAAGGAGGTCAGTAATGGCCAGGGAGTAAAGCTGGCTAAACATTCTGAACCACTGAAGAACCGCTTGTGAACAAAAGCTCACCAACCCTCAGGCTTCAAGGTGCAGCCCACTCACCTACCCTGGTCTTCTTCACTCAACTTAACCACATGCTCTTTGCCTGGGTTGCTTGTCACCATAATTTACTAGTCCCAACATCAGTCACATTCCATCCATCAGACCACATGTAAGGGCAAACACTCACTTGCCCTTGCATTCATTAAATTTTAGATTTCAATATGCATTTTTACAAGGATCGTTACTTACATAGCTTTGTATAACTGGTCCCAACTGTTTCTCCCATATACCTTGTATTCTACCCTAAGGAAATAGAGATGTGCACCAAGAATGAGCATAATAAAGTTTATTCTGGCATTCCTCATTAAAAAAATGTTATTTTCCAGTAAGTGCCCAAGTATACATTATAATGCCTTCAAAGCACCCTGTGCTCCAAACACTGAGAAGAGAGACCAAAAAAGAACAGTAAGAAATGCACTACCTCCTTCCAGAGCAGCCCTCGAGACCCAGCCAGCCCCCACCTTCACATCCCAGTGAGGTCCCAGAGCCATGCTTCTTGGATACTCCCTCCCTGACTATCTGGAATGTGTGACCCTCCATAACCTCCATTTAGTATTAGAAAACGACACCAACATCACCAGGTAGGACAAGACAGCTCTGCAGTACTGCCTTTCTGATTCCCCCAGAAGGACCCTGCAACAGCTGACTATGCAAGCTCTGGAATCACAAAATAGAATGTTCCCCATAAGAGCACACCGCTACCAGTGTAGGAAGAAGGATGATCATGCTGAGATGATGAAGATCAACTGGTAAGAAATGGAACACAGCTATTCATTCAAATGGATGGAATAAGTTCTTGAGTTTCTGTATTCTTGATTGGTGTTTACTGATTTTTTTTTTAAATAACATTATCTTAAATTTTAAGATCTCAATTCAATAGGGAAATAACTTAAAATGAGCAAGTGGGACCAGGATCATTTCTAGGTAAATCTTCCAGCTCAAAAAAGTTGGAAAGAAAACAGAATGGCCACAGCAAAGTTGAGGCAAGTAGTTCTGCTACTCCCTTTACCTGTCCCATGGTCACAGCCTCCAGAACTGGAGAGCAGGTCTACCCAGGAAGGGTTCACACAAATGAAAATCAGACAATGCTCAATCTAGTCCCATGGGGACAAGGTGATGGACCAAGCCAAACGGCAGGTCTCAACTCAGTTACAGGGTCTTATCAGGCAACAGTCATTTGCCTACAACCAGTTTAAGGATTACCAATTGACTAAAATTTATAAAGAAACAGTCTTCAGGAATATTGACTATAGACTGGCTTCAAGAGGATCAACCTGGCTCAGAACACTTCAGACACTGAGGCACTGTGTGGACATGGCTGGCTATGACTGTCCTCATCCTGCATCATCACACTTACCATCTACTAAGTCCTAACGATCACTAATTTCTCAGAAATGCCTGGTAAACACCTCTTCTGCTTGCTGCTAACAGACAGGCAGACATTGTGGTACTAGTTCTAAGTAAGTACAGAGCACATCTCCTTTAGTCTTTTTAATTTCTTTGTGTGTTTGTGTGTGTGTGTGTGTTTTAGATGGACACCATGCCTTTAATTATTTACTTACTTACTTATTTATTTATATGTGGTGCTGAGGATCAAACTCAGTGCCTCACAAGTGCAAGGCAAGTGCTTTACCACTGGGCCCCAGCCCCAGTCCTCCTTTAAAGAAATGTCTGACCAGGTCTCTACTTTTTATGAAGTGAAAGAGCTATGCGTATCTGTGGGCACAATTTATGCTTCCAATGAGGAGGTTTTGTTGAAGAAAGGGCTATCCTAAGCAGACTCTGGACTCTACAATCATTCCTAGTATTACAGGAGCCTTGTGGATAACAAAATCTATTGATGCTCAAGACCCTCACATAAAGTGGTCTGTCCATTTATAACCTAGGCATAGCCTCCTGAATTCTCTAAATCATCTCTACATTACTTTAATACCTAATAGAAGGAAAGTTTGACATAAATAGTTCTTATACCACATTGTTTATAGAATAATGTATGTGTTACTTAGAAACTAATTTCCATCTGAGGTTGGCTGAGTCCACAGATGCAAAACCTACAGACACAGAAGGTTGACTGTATTTATGGTACACAGAATGTTCCTATACCACAGGACTGCCTAATTTCCCCCAATTTAGTTTCCTATTATATGCCACAAGCCACATACTATAATTTGTACTTAGACTATGTTTCCCAGCTGATATTTATTGCCAGAACAAATGAGGATAAGTCCAAACAGAAAAAAAGGATTTACACTAAGCTACTGTTAAGAATTTTAGACCAAAGGTTATTCTTTGAAGGTCCTGCATACTTATTTTCTCAGCAATTTTCATGATACAGGTGGAGCCAGTATGATAGAAGAAATAGATATAAATTCTTAAAAATACACAAACATTTAAATTATTAACAATTATGGTCAAAGGCTTCATTCAAATATTTCCCCACATTATCCAATTTGATCAGTGAGACACATTCACAACTGCAGTGTGGCTTTACACAGAGCTGCTGTCACGGGAAGGTGGCAACACAACTACTGCCTGGTCACCCCGGGAGAACTCTGCAAGCACCCTCCCTAGTGGACAGAGGCAAACATTAGACAAGCAGCAGTCTTCAGATTTTCACATAAAGAATGGTGAACTTTAGCATCTGTGGGAAAAAATCTACACCATGAAATGAGCCCACTGAAGACAAGGACAAAGAGAGTCCTGGCCTTTCATGCAGTTTCACCTTGATCCCCCAGTCATTAGAGACTAGACCCAAGGGAAAGGCAACGATGAGAACATGATGAACGTAGCTGGCAGGGGGGATGGTGAAGGCTTTTGAAGTATTAAGGTTAAGGAGGACACCAAGACCCACAAGGTAAGCTCACTCTGTAGCACACAGGAGGCCACTTGGCCACTGACATTTCACACACAGTGGCTCTCGTGAGCTTTGTTCTACATCAGAATCACCAGAGGGGCTATTTTAAAGTGCAGATTCCAGTGAAAGGACTACAGATCATCTACTTGAGAATTATGTAAATTACATCATTGGGAAATAAGAACCATAAACTGAGAAACTGAATAAGAAAAAACCTGAAGTTTCACAGAGTGGCCACAAAAAACTGAGATATTCCTAACTTTCCTCCTGAAAGATTCTGAGTCAGAGGACGAGGTGAGGCCCAGGAACCACTGACATACATAAGACAGCTACAGCTGTGTGAACCACCTGAGCAAAGCCTGTTGCCTATGGTTTGCCACTCAAATGCTGCCAATGTCACTGCCCCAGCCAGGTTATTCCGGAAAGACAGAAAAGACACTCCACAACCTTCAACTGCCTGAACAGTCTGCCACCAGCCACACTTTCCTGTTTAGAGACGTCAGTCAGCAGCTGCCAGAGGCCTTTGTCTAAAACCTCCACATCAATACTCTGACACACAATCAAAAAAACCTATAAACTCTGCTTTCATGAACATTTTTGCATTTTTTTTTAAATTTGAATCCAGTGGCACTGAGCTACATCCCCAGCCCTTATTTTTATTTATTTGTTTGTTTGTTTGTTTATTTATTTATTTTGAGATGGGATCTGGCTAAGTTGCTGAGACTGGCCCCAAAGCTGTGATCCTCCTGTCTCAGCCTCCTGAACTGCTGGGATCACAGGTGTTTCCCACCACAGTTTTAAACAAGCAGCACACCTGATGAATCATCACATGATGTCGTTTAAATTTTTCTTTAAAAAGTCCACACAGGAACTCCATATCAGAAATAACTCCGTGGGAAACCATATGGGGAAACCTGGAGACAAGGCCCCTCTGGTCACAAAATGTTCTCGGTCGGGGCTGGGGATGTGGCTCAAGCGGTAGCGCGCTCGCCTGGCATGTGCGCAGCCGGGTTCGATCCTCAGCACCACATACAAACAAAGATGTTGTGTCCACCAATAACTAAAAAAATAAATATTAAAAAATTCTCTGTCTCTCTCTAAAAAAAAAAAAAACAAAGTATTGGGGCTGGGGATGTAGCTCAAGCGGTAGCGCACTCGTCTCGCATGCGTGCGGCCCAGGTTCGATCCTCAGCACCACATACAAAGATGTTGTGTCCGCCGATAACTAAAAAAAATAATAATAAATATTAAAATTCTCTCTCTCTCTCTCTCTTTAAAAAAAAAAACAAAAAACCAAAGTATTTAAAAAAAAAATGTTCTCGGTCAAAGGTGAGTCCCACTTCCAAAGAGCACTCTGTGGAAGTGGCAGAAAGTCCAAGCTGAAGCTTAGATAGGACAAAGTCACCAAGAGTCAAGTGGCACCTCTTCCAAAAGAACTGCTCTTAAATGGCCTGTTCATCCCTGCCTGCTTGTAGGGCTTGAGTTCCCAGCATGCACTTCCTGCTCAAAGATAGGTCTGGCACACCTCAAACTCAACCTAAAAGGGTGACTCAGCCTCTCCCCCACAAAGCCTGCTCCTCTTCCTTTGTCAAAAAAATTTAATTTCTAAATTCTTACACCTACTTATGCTATCCTAATAAACTGTAAGCTTGTTTAATAATTATGTCACTCTATTAATTCAATTTATGAACAAGTCAAACCGCATGCATTCTGCATGTCATTAAATCGAAGACTTGACTAGGTCTAATACACACAGACTTCAGAGATGTACATCTGCAGAAAAGTAAGCAAAAAAAGGTGCACCTAAGAGTTATGAAATAATATATGGATATTTTTAACAAACCTCTAAATCTATATAAAGTAAGAGACTTCAAATAGAATGGCCAAAGATAAGAGCCACAATGAGATGCATCTGAAAATTTAAGAAAATGTACATTTCCTTTTCTTTTTTTTTTTTGGTAGTTGGGATTAAACCCAGGGACACTTCATCATTGAGCCACATCCCCAGTCCTTTTTTTATTTTGAGACAGTCTCACTAAGTTGCTTAGGGCCTTGCTAAGTTGTTGAGGCTGGCTTTGTACTCACGACCCTCCTGCCTCAGCCTCCCAAGCTGCTGGGATTATAGGCATGCATCACTGTGCCTGGCTACTCACAGCTTCTGAAGCATGACTTTCCTTTTGAGAAAGTCCTCAAGAATGATGCTATTTCCAAGAGAGGAACTAACCCTTTCAGTGCTCTTGGCAACACAGCCTACGGGAAAGGAGGCTGGGAGTGTCAGGGGTGGCCACAGAGGCTGTTGGTCCCCAGGTCTCTGTGCATGTAGATTGCATCTCTCAATGGCAGACTGTGCTCCCCACAGATCAACCTTCACTCTCTAATGACGCCATCTGCCCTTATCTTACTCAGCCTCTCAGCAGCTACCATTTCCTGCAGCCTAGAGGTCTTCTCTTAGCTGTGGTGACTTACTCCCGTACTATCCCCTTTGCTGGCTATTCCTTCATGTCCTCCCTAGCCAGGCTGTCTAGTGCTCTCCCTGGGTCATATTATTCACCCTAGAGTTGTGAGTGCACTGTGTGCTTTGTGAGCGCTGCTGACTCCCAGAAGGCCAGTGTTTGCTCTACTTGTATGCCTACCTGCTTTCTTCACCTCTTGGGAATCCATAAGTATCCCCAAAGGCACTAATCCCTCTGTCCTCTCCACCAGCTCCGTAAAAGACTTTTCACCATGTCTCCCATACAGCTACCCAAATGGCAAACCTCAGCTAGTCTCCCATACCCCCAGTGCATCCAACCACATCTAGGCCAGTAGCTCCTCCAGCCTTCGGCAGTGCACTCCATCCTCAACCTCTCCAGCTGGCAGCCAGAAAAGGCTCTGAAGGGTATTAAGACTGCAGATTATTTCCCTGCAAGCCAAGGTCTCTCCTTCTATCCAAGAGCCCTCTGGCTGGCTCCTACTTGGCCCTGAGCTTCATATATCCCTTTTCCCCTCCCCAAGAGTCATCTTTCCCATGCACTAGACTTCTGACACTTTCTACAAGCCAATGCACTCCTGGTGCCCTGGGGTCTCTGTGACATCAAATGTCCCTTTCTCGGTGCAGCCTTCTCTGAGGGCTCCAAGTAAGGTGGCTCCTGTGTTAGTTTCAACCACTGCATGCTATGCAAACTTTGGTGCAGTTTTCGGCCGGGTTTCTGTTCTCGCGACTAAAAGGCTCAGGGGTCACTCCAGTTGAACTGGGCTAACTGGGCTGCACGAAATAACCACACAAGAGACACAAATACCTTTTTCTTGGGGGTCGCTGTGACGGCTCCTCTGACCTTATGGGTTCACAGGAAGAGAGAGAGCGAGAGCACACACTGACCCCTTTTATTGAGGAGAAGCTATTCAAATGAGGCAAGGGGTCAGGTTTCAGGGGACTGAGTCTATCTTCATGATGTCCACTGTCAGCAGGTTGACTGACACCTGGGTAGGCCACACCCAAGGGCACAGTAAGAGAAGGGGACACACACAAGGCACTTCCATAGAAGATTCTATCATAAACAGGGCAAGGGGTTACATTACAAAGGAACAGGTGAGCGTAGCTTCACCCATGGGGCTGTAGCAAGACACATCCATGCAGGAGACACCAACCCTGGAACCCAAGAAGGGTGGGGAAATCTCTGCCATATTTCTGTGACTGAGCGCCTCAGCACCCAGCCGGGGAGTGTGACTCAGTCCCGTGTAAGGTTGGTCTCCCACAGTTTTCTACTTATTTTCTGTCACCATTGCAGTCCTAATTTCACGAAAGAGGAGCATACCCTGCAACATTCACACCTGTATTCTGGATGCCCACACCAGTACTCGGGCACATAGAAGGACCCCCAAAATGGGACAAATTAACAGAAAGACCCCATCCCTTCCCTTTCTTAACACCACTTAGCAAAGGTGGAATCCTGTAGAAACCCAAAAGACAGAAAAGCAAGAGCTCCTAGGTCAATGACCATGTAACTTAAATTATTCCATCAGAGCCTGACCTGGTACAACGTAATTTGGCATCAAAGTTCATACCTAAACTGGTACCAAATCTAGTCAAATTCCAAAGGTTACCCAAAACATGAAAAGAAGTACAAGTGAGTTCAAGGCTTATTTTCCTTTTTTTCATTGAACAGACCTAGTTTTTCTGTAACCACTTTTCTGCATAATGAAAAAATCTGTGGATTTCAAGAGGCCAGATATAATGGAGAAAATTTGAGGAAGATCACAAAACAAAATGGAGGAACTGCAAACAAGCCGAGTAAGCACAGGCAAGGGGGGCATTCCCAGGGGACCCAGGGCTTCTGAAGCATGACATCCAGACTTAATTAAAAAGAGCTTTACAGCTGGGTTTGGTGGCACATGCCTGTAATCCCAGCAGTTTGGGAGGCTGAGACAGGAGGATCAGGAGTTCAAAGCCAGCCTCAGCAACAGGGAGGCGTTCAGCAACTCGGGGAGACCCTGTTTCTAAATAAAATACAAAATAGGGCTAGGGGATGTGGCTCAGTGGTTGAGTGACCCTGAGTTCAATTCCTGGTACAAAAAAAAAAAAGAGCTTTACACATAGAAAGCTATATAGTCTTGAACAAACCAAACTCCCTCAAGCTTAATGTCCTCATCTATAAAATGGGGCCTGTAATGATGCCTCTCACGAGGCCACTGCAGGAATAAGGTTAATCAGAGGGCATGAACACTTAAAAAGATGCCAGGCAAACCATGTGTGCTCATGTCCAACCTCCCTGCCAGCCACTCCGGTTCCTACCTCCAGCAGGGCACTGAAGGCCACACTGGGATCATGCTGCCTCCCAGGCGTGAGGGAGCTCATCCTATCCCGGAGCCTCCAAAATAAAGGGTCCAGGCCAACAGCAGAAGTAGTCACTCAATTTTGCCCTTTGAGGACATCTATGGCAGATCTCTCTCCTTAAGTCCACATGGGCTTTTGTGGGAAAGTGGCCCCCAAGCAAGCAGCACAATTCCCGTGGACAAGAATGCTTCCTCAGTTTACCATGATCCTGGGAAGCCCGAGAGAGAAAGGGGAAGATGAGAAGAGAGTAAGGGAGGGAAATGGTTAGACTCCAAAAGACAGACCAAAGAATGAGACTTCACTGTTACTGCTTCCCCCAATCACTCTCCACAGTAGGAGTTCCAAATGGTGGGTGTGTGCGCACGTGTATGTGAGCGCACAAGACTGTGCCCCTAGGGAACTTATGTCAATATCTGGACACATTTCTGATTGCTACAAATGGAGTAGGGAGAGAGGGCCATGGGCATCTATCTCATGGGAAGTGGCCAGAGACGCTGTTAAATATCCCCAAGGGTCCAAGAGGCCCTGTAACAGAGAACTGAGAGTCCCCAGGGCAGAGAGGCCCTGCAGCCCTAGTACAGGAAGGAAAGAAGCCTCTGTCCACTATCTTGATGAGTAGACCACAGACAGCAGATTCAGTCCTACAAAGCAGTAGCCCAGGCTGGCAGAGTAGAGGGATTGTATTAGTCAGGTGTAGGTAAAGGAGAGAGGGTGAAGTGGGGCCAGCAGCCAGATTTTTTTTTTCTCCCCTGTGGTGCTTGAACCCCAGGACTAGCACATGGGAGGAAAGCACTCTAGTAGTGAGCTACATTCCCAACCTCAAACAGAATTTTAAAGGAGAAAGGAAAGCTAGGCACAGTGGCCCATATCTGTAATCCCAGCTACTCAATAAGCTGAGGCAAGAAAATCATGAGTTTGAGGCCAGTCTGGGTAACTTAAGGAGAAGACCCTGTCTCGAAATTAAAAATCAGGGCTGGGGCTGTAGCTCAGTGGTGGAGTACTTGCCTAGCATGTGTGAAGCACTGGGTTTGATTCTCAGCACCGCATAAAAATAAACAAACAAAATAAAGATATTGTGTTCATCTACAGCTAAAAATATGTTTTTTAAATTAAAAATTAAAAGGCCTGGGCTCAGTAGTAAAGTGCCCCTGGGTTTGATCCCCAGAACTGAGGCAGGGGTAGGGCAGATGACAAATGTTTTTGAACATAATCCTCTGGCTTTCTTCTAAGACTTCCCAAATTGCTACTGCAGAAATATGTGAGTGGCAAGCTTAGAAGGTCTGACCACTGGCAATAAGCCCAGGAAAGAAGACAGTTGTCTGTTCAGGGCTTGACCAATCACCAAACACAAATCAGATGTTCAACAGTTGGGGTGTACACAGTGAGGATGGACCACAGTAGGCATTGCTTCCTCCATGATCTGAATTAACAAAGATTTTACTTTGTGGTGCAAAAAGAGGTATTTTCCCACTAATATCTTGATTAGTTAGGTTAGAGGGTTCGTGGACAGTTCCTGTTTTATAGGGAGAATGAAGATGTGAAATCATCCATCAACTCAGGCACAAGACCTGTCTTATCAACAAAACGAAGTCGTTGGAAGACAAATGTCATTTGTTTGACCATAACACAAATTGATGGACTTTTACTGATAGCTTCAAATCACTAACAAATAGCAAGCTAACAAAAAGCCAGTGTTGCTGATTCTGGTGATTCTGCAAAGAAAGGTAAAGTAATTCACTTATGTATATTTTTTCATAAACAAAGGAAGTCTGTGAGGAGTGGCTATCCCTCCTGCTGTCAGCTCATCACAGAAAATGTAAAGATCACTTAGAGAGTAACTTAATCATAAGAAATATGGGTTATCTTCCTATCACCCACTTAACACACTGTCGGTGCAATAAAATCCATATGCCAAAGCACCCACACCAAGTCCCACAGCACTGAGCACCAAGGGCACCTTACCATATTTGGCACATTGGTGACTGAAGTATTCTTGATGTCTGTAGGGAAGGTAGGCAAACTATTGACCATGCTCTGTTTGCTGGATAGTTGGGGGTTCACTCCAGTGGCTCCCATTTGCTGCCCTCCAGGTTGACTGAAAGGCTGTCCAAATGGACTTGTGTTACCAGTCATTCCCATCTGAAACAAAAACAGGTAAGATCAACTGTCACAATGCAAACATACATTAAAGGAAGGGCCTCAGAAATGTTCACTTGATCCAATGATGGAAAAATTGTTTATTTCCTATGAAATCCTCATTTCAATTACAAACTAAAGGCTCATTATCAGAGTCCACAATCAGGATTATAAACACAGCAAGTTGCTCAAAGCTATCACTTCAGGGAGAAGGCTAATGAAGAAGCTTCAAACAGTTATGTCCCATCCTAAACACTATCCCAAAAGAGGCAGGACTTTTCTCCCTCACTCTCAGCCATATTCCTCCTTCCCAGATATGTATCCTTCCAGAATCTCAGGGAGTTGGTTCAGATGTGAACTAAGTGTTCATTAGTTCAAAATGCAAAGTAGAAATATTGGTAATGAAATGATATCTTGGATTTGCCTTAAAATGATCCAGCAAGGTAGCTGGTGGCAGCAAGAGGGGCATGCATGCAAGGGTTGGTAACTGCCAAATATACTAAGTAGACAGGACTATGTCGTCCCCTCTAATAGTATACATGCTGGAAATTTCCCCTACTAAATCTTTTTTTAAAAAATTAAAGCAAACCAGGCATGGATACACATCTATAATCCTTTGGAGGCTGAGGCAGGAGGATCACAAGTTTGAGGCTAGCCTCATCAACTTAATAAAATCCTGTCTCGGAAAGGGGGGTATGGCCGAGGATATAGCTCAGTGATAGAGCAATTGCCTAGTATGCATGATCCCTGGATTCCATCCTCACTACTACGAAAGAAAAAAGTGAAATAAAACTAAATATATGGTAGATTAGGCAAGAGTGGGAAGGAGGAATTCTCAGCTACGCCTCCAGGAGACCAACCACAGACCCAGGTCAGTTTCCTCAGGTCACATAAGTTCCAGCCTCCTTAGGAATCCCCAACACATTACCCTGATGCTTTCTTGTCCCCTTGGGGAGGAACAAAGACTAATCATTAAGAAGCTGGATGTCTGAGCTACTTGCCTTTGTTTTCTCACAAGCTGTCCAACACTTGCTCTACATTTCTAGCATCCTGGTCTGTTTGATGTCTGGACAGGAAAGAACCCCAGGAGTGAGTTTCCATCCAAGAACTCACCACCAGCCTCACATGGTGACTACATATCAGCACATCCACTCTGGGTAATTTAGATCCCTCTGGGAATTTCCATCTCCTTATCTGCAAAGTGAGTGTCTTGAACAAGACAAGCCATGTTATTTCTTTCAGCTCTAAAAATCTACACTGCTAACAAACCAACGTGAAACACCGCTAATTCCAAATGTCCCCTTTCTGCTGAAATAGGTCTACACACAGAACCAAACACACAGCACCAAAAGTACTTCAACCAAAAAGATATTGCTCTATGCATTCTTATACACAGGTGGCTTCCCTCTACCCTGAGCCCTCAGAGTTGGCATTTCTCACCTTTCTGAAAGTGATATCTTTCTAGCTACCACTTTTGCTCTATGTGTTCTATGTGAGTAAACTGAAACATAAATCCTTCACCACGCTCATCAATGAGCCTCAACCTTCAGCTCAGGAGAGTTCATCAATGTGAAACTATAGTGAGCAAATTCTCAGCTAGGTTCTGTCAAGTGTTATCTGAAACTCAGACTGAAGCAGTAAATGTATTTTCAGAAAGTACTGTGCTAAATTCTAGTTAGCAAGTTCTTAAAGGCCCAGAATTTGAAAACGTTAACAAACATTATACAGTTAAACTTTTCTAATTCCTCAATTTGTCTACTTTGGACCACTTATATCAGAATACACGACCTCAGTCACCCTCCTCAACTTGTCCTCCTTGTCAACAGCATTCACCAAGGTTCTGCTGTGAGCCAAGCCCAGTGCTGAGCACCAGGAGACAGCTTTCCTACTCACCATGGAGCTTGCCCCTTATACCACAAATTTGGCAAACAAGAAATCAATGTCATTTGGATGTTTCTGATTAATTAGGATTTGACTAGCATCAAGCAACCAATGTGGCTGGCAGGTGGTACATGGTGAAGGGTCTTTCTACTCACACCAAATGCCTCTTCAGTGAAGAAAGGGAAACCGAGCAGCTGGGGTTATAGGCATATGCCACTGCACCCAGCATGTCTGACCTGTTTTGAAGATCCACTTCTAAAACTTTGCATTTCTGACAGCATTCCAATGATCATTTTGACAAAGTAAAGAAAATGGGATGGGTATATCTGGTCAGTAGGGTAATACCACCTGGTCAGACTATGCAGTACTTGCTACATGGTCAATTTCAAAGAGAAACCTTGTGTTTGGAAGCACTATAATAGATTTCTTTAGGAAATTTCTCTGCATCTTTTCTCCTTGGACATCAGATAGGATATAAACTGCTTCCACATAGTTAGAATTTTTAAAAGGTTAAATGCCCCAGCAAAAGTCAAAGGTCACATATGGCATATAAGAAACGTCCACCTCACAGAGGTTCAACCTGAGCCATGACAAAAGCAAACAAACCTAGTGTCTGGCCCCAGACTTTCCTTAGTCAGCTCAGGGTCAGTAAACAACAAGGCCAAAGAGGCCACAGTCCGCCAAAGGCCCACTGATCACCTTCAAGCAGGCTATCCTTGACTCACCCCAAAATGTCTCCAGGGAAAGTCAGGAAGAACTCAGGGCCACACTCCAGTCCTCAGTTGAAGTTTAAGGGATAAGCCATTTGCTTCTGAGACTCTAAATTTCTAAATTTTTATTCTTTATCTATTCTTCATTAATCAAATTGAACATCTGTGGTCCTCAAGCCTAGGCTAACACATGTGTATTTGGAGCACATATACTCAAAACGAAATAGTAAAATCATAATGTCACTTCAATTAATTAAAAACCTTCATTTAATTTCCATACAGTTACTTGATGATTATCTAGTGAATGTGGCTTTATTTTCCACTGAAGTTCATCAAAACTTGGTGTTATCGACTTCTAGAGAACTTCTGAAATAATCTTTTCAGTAAAATCCAAAAAGCAGAACAGAAAAGAAACAGGGAGTACTCATGACTATGAAAGGGACACGCGAACAGGTCAACAACGATGGAATGCTAGCACCCTCCAACGGCCCTTTCGTGTTTAAGTGTTTCTACTCTGTCCTTCCAAACAGCCCTTCATACTCATGCATTTAATTTACGTTCAATCTCAGAAAAATCTAACTGCAATAAGAACCTTAAAAAATCTCTCTCATAATGGAATCGATTAAATAATGCCTTAAGCTCTACCAAATTGTCCAACAAAAAAGCACTGTGATGAAGTGTATCAGTCATTTGAACACCTGCTTGTCTCTTCACTGAAAGAATAAAAATATGTAATCTACAATTCCTGTGCATAAGGAAAGAACACACTAGAGAAGATTGGGGGAGGGGGGATATGAATACCAGACTAGAACTTACCCACCCCAAGGACGAAATGGGGTGGGGTGAGGGACAGTAATGACCCTTACTTAGCATGACCAAGTTATGAGACCTGACAACCACAGCTCCTTTAGAGCCCAAGAGCAAGGCCCACTCTATTCTTTCTTACTGATACAAAGACACCTGCAGCAAACTGGCAGCAGCACCCAGCCAACGGCCAAAAGCAGCTTGGGTCCTAATGTATGGCATATCATCAAGAGACAGTCAACAACACAGCAGAAGAAAGGGTGAACTATGCTTCTCCTCTTCTGGCAGATATGGTGAGGCAGAGCACTACACAACTGGCATTATCTATCATAAATAATATTTATGATGACCCATCCTGAGTCTGTCTTGGACTCAAAACCAGGATAAAAAGTACTGCCCTCCTTGAACATTTGTCTCCTCTGTAACTCTAACTCATATCAGCACATAGTGGGTACTTCGTACTTGTGGAAAGAACCCAAAATGAACATTCCCAAGACATCACTGCCCTCAAGCCCTCAGGAAACAGAGCCCCGTGTGTCAGCCCCGAGGAAGGAGGTGGTCAAAGAACATCGGGCAAGTCAGTGATGCTGGGCACGATGGCAGTCAGAGTGCACTGGGAAAGACAGCAGGACTCTTTCTAACCATCTTCTGAACTTCCACAGACCTGAGTTACTAAAATGAATTGACAGACAGTTCACTTACCCATGTTGAAAAGTTGGGCAAAATAAGCATATACCCTTTAAGTTGATTTTACAGAATGACAGTTTTGTGTGTGATGGAAGCAAGACAGGAGAGCAGTCTGGGTCAACTGTGCCACACCTCCTGGGCCAGCAGATCTTTGGCGCTGGTGCAAGGTTCCATCCATGCCCTAATCCAGAGCCTCTCACCTGGGATCCAAAATACTGAACCATCAGCCTCAGTGGTCATCATCTCTGACTTCAGAAAGCCTTCTCTGTTTACTTTGGTGTAGAGGACAAATATAATTTTCTACTTGTAATGATATGACAGCTATTAAAATATTAGTAAGAAAACATGCTCTGGACCCCTAAAGAGCAGAAAGATCTCTGTCTCCATTGCATTAATCAGGGGAACATCCCTACTGCTCACATCTCCCACCTAATTCATCAAGTAAGACCCAGTCTATAAAGAAGGCAGTGGACAGAAATCTGAGAACTATCTAGGGGTTAAGGAGGACCAGCACTGAGTGGAAAGATGAGACTGAAAGAGTGCAGGCAAATCACACAAGAGAAGCTTCTCCCTAGAACAGGCTTCTGCAGTGGTAGCAAGCCACAGAGAGGCACTTTCTTCACCTAGGACCACACTACAGCAGTCCAGGCTCTACTGGGAGGAAACAATGGGTAGGGACTGCCTGGGCAGTTGGTAGGGACACGAGAGAGAAGTCTGGTTAATGACACCTATGCAAAGTTTTGTACGACATTCGTTTTGGTGGGGAAAAGAACATTATTCAATTTCCCCACAATGCTCAAGGAAGAACAAGACTAATCCTGATCTCACAGGACCATGTGCCACTCACAGGACCATATGCCACTTGCGGGAGACTTAGCACACAGTCTCCTTCCCCAGAGGCACTGCCTGTGTATGAAAACCACCTAGTCACAAACCAATTCCTCCAGGAAACTGCTTGGAATATGCTCTCACAGAAAGAGTCCAACACAGCTAACTGCCTGAAGGGATACTATGCAACCAGCAGGAGCAGAAGGACAAGTAGACAGTGCTGCCAATGCAGGACCTCACTTGACTCAGCGGGGCCGTAGGAAACACATCCAGTGGCAATGCTGAGTTTGATGTGGTTTCAGTGAGACCACTAATCACACTGCTTTTTCAAAAGTTGACTACTTCAGTTTCCTCACACCTTGAAATACACTTAAAACCACACCACAGTAGAGTGCTCAGAGGAAGCAGAGCTTTGTTGGTCAGAAAGCATAAGGGGGGGAATATATAAGAAATAAGGTTTGTGGGGATGACCAGTCAAGTCAGGGTATTAAACCTGCCACTTTATTCATGAGGAAAGGATCAGCCAGAAAGCTCAGAATACACCAAATCAGCTCAAGAACTCATCCCAAAGCTCCACACATCTCCAGTACAGAGACCGTACCCTGAACCATGAGGGTGTCCCCTTCCCACTGAGGCCCTCCAAGCAGACTGGACTTGAATGAGTACCACCGGCCAGAGACATGGGCTCTGTCTACAAAGACCAAACTACTGCCATGGGACAAAGCCAGCACAATGCCCATTTTTTTTGGGGGGGGGGAATGAAAAAGTTCTCCTGGAACACAGTGATGGTACGATTTTATTCAGAGAAGTGGGACAACCTCATGGTCAGATACATGGACTTGGGATATTTACTTAGTCTTAACAGTGGCTCTGCCACTTACTATGTCACCTTTGGAAATTTATTTAAATTTCTCTGTGCCGTGATCTTAACATCTGAAAACTGGAGATAACTGTACTTCTTAGGGCTGTGTGCAGATGACACAAACTCACATGTGAAGCACCCAGAAGAGGAGCTGACATGCAAGAGTGTTATGGTGTCAGCTGCTCCAGCACCATGATTATTCTGAGACTCTGGGACGGGTCGCTTTATACTTTATATTTCTAAGTACACCTATGGTAATAAATGAAATAAAGAAGTTTCCAGGAACACTGATGGTGAGGAGTGGGCAGCCAGGCCAGGTGGACTCACTGCATTTAATCATGACATGTGCTCACAGCAACATCAAAAGCCCTGTGACAGCCCTGTGAGTTTACTCCTTATACAGATACTCAAGAGGCCACTATTTCCAAACTGTCCTGGTGCATTACCAGCTTTTCCAGTCTTTACCCTCACTTGTTTTCTAGCTTTAAAAACAATTAATTCAGAATATTCACTTCAAACTAAGAATATATCATAAGCAATGTAATCAAACTACCCTGATCTAACATCCCTGGGTTGAGATTTATACCAAAATGTGGACAAATTGAACAAGAATGCTCTCATGAAGAAAAAAACTGATGTGCCTTCTTCTCATAAGTGACCACGCCATCACAAGCACTCTTAGACACGGTTCAGCCTGCCTTGACAAGTTTGTTGAGTTGAGGTTTTCAACATCTTCCCCAATCACTGGAATACACTTAAAAACTACAAATGCATATAAGGTGTGTAAGAACACCACCATTCAGTTTGTAATAACCAAGTATTTGTAAACCATTTGAGGGCCAAAGAATTCATTCTTTTCAATGACATGAAGAACCAGAACTAACTGAAACTATGGCCACATCATTTGTAAAGCCAAAAGCATTTTCTTTTGGCAACCTACCAGTGTTGGAAGGAAACCAAGAAAAGCAGTTTTCATGGAAAGACACGACTGTATTCAGTTGTCCGCTGTCACCGCTTGCTCCTGGAATCTTTCCAGCACCTCAACTTGGCAAATGGAGAGTAAAGGACAGAGGCCACCACTGATAATGCCACAGGCAGCACTAGCTGGCCAGAGTGCCCCTGGTGCAGAACTGGGCAAGAGCACCTGGGCACTTGACCCCATTCTTACAGCTGCCACCTTGGAGAGCACTCAGCAAACCACATCCCAGGTCTGAAGACTTCCCTTGAAGAGATAAATTCTAACTGAAAGGTGAATAAGAAATATCATCTAGCAACTCTCATCACGCTTCACTTGGATAACATGTCTTCTTTCAGGAAGCTGTGACCAAACTGAGCCTTAGAGCAATGGATACTCAAGACTAGAGATCTTTTGATAACAAAGCTGGCACCCTAATATCAGTGCCTATAGTTCAAGAGACCAGGGCTTCGGGAAATTCCAGCTCCCCAGGGTGCAGTCTGTATTAATTCACAAGCAAAAACACTCACCCAGCTGAGTGGTGGAAAGACGATTTCTAAGCCTCTTCTAACCAGCCATGCAGTGGGGATAAACTTCTTGCTCCTCTAAGCTTTAGTTTTCCTCATGTATAAAACAGAGGAGAATTTAGATGATCCTTCTAAATTTAATTAATTCTAAATTAAAGTTCCTTCTGATCCTAAACTCTGATGGCTTTGGTTTCAATATGTGCTTGATTTATGTGAGGTTAGGACTCCTAGGAGAAGCAGCTACTCGAGGGGAGTAACAATTCGAGGTCCTGAGTCTACCTGGTCCTGAAAGACCTCACCCCAGCATTACCCTATATAGGGCCCCTGTGATGGCCGGTGAGTTTTCCAGAAAAGCAGGATTTCATGGAGCACTCCCTGTAGTCCACACAGCAAAAGGACAAAGCTTCCATAGCTCTGTGCCTCTGCATCCATGTCCTGAATACTTTACAGAAAGCACAATCTGAGGCAAAACAAACCAAAGAAAGAGTGATCAAGCTTAGTAGATTATTTTTCCCAATTCCTTCAAATCCTAATTCTCTGGACAGAGGGGCAGCCTCTTCAGGACTAATAATTCCTAGCCCAACCCAGTCCATCCCTGTATGGCCTAACCCACAGTGACAATGGAGAAGTAGTAAAGGGGAAGAGGGGGTAAGGGGAATAGTCAGGCATAGCGGCACACATGCTGATAATATAATCCCAGCTACTCAAGAAGCTGAGGCAGGAGGATTTCAAATTCAAAGCCAGCTTGGGCAACCCAGACCTAGTCTCAAAATAAAAAGGGTTAAGGATATAACTCAGTGGTAGAGTGTGCACAAAGCCTTGAGTTCAATACCCTACACAACAAAGAAAGAAAGGAAAACAGGGGGAGGGGAGATAACAAAAAAAAAAATCATTTCAAATATAAACAGAGAATCTATAAAAATTCTTTTAATTAACACTGAAGCTCAACTATAGCACAATGAAGCAGAGATGAGAGCTGGCCATAAGTCGCTAGATGAACTAATAAGCATGTACCCCAAATCCTCTGCAGCAGAGAGCTCTCATGACAAGCAGAAATGCACCTTCCTCCGGAGATTGACAATTCATTCACTGATGACAATGACAGAAAACATACACAGAGGAAGCCACAAAGGAACAAGGTTATCTGAGTAAAGGTAATGAAGGAACCCACAGCAAGGAAAAGTAAAAAAGGGTAACTTGAAAGAAGATGTGAGAGGAAAAGAGCCAAAGGAAAAGGTAAGGTGACACTCCGAGAACTGGGCACCCCCTCTCCAATGGAACAGGAAACCAGAATGAGTTCTTGAAACAGGCTGTCAACTTTACCATGAGAGCAAGGAAACAGTACAAGGGGATAAGCCCTAGAAGACAACCTCGGGAACATCCTCAATTCAGGTTCTGTGTCACCTCCTCCTGGAAAGCCTCCTGGCTAGGGTGGCAAGAGGAAGATGAGTAGAAGGCGGCAGCCCTAGAACGCAGAACACCATGACCAGAAGGGTAAAGCACACACAGAGTAGTACAGTCATTTCAAAACATCTGTGGCTCAACTTCTTATAAAACACTGAGCTGTGAAAAGTCCTATCAAAAATACAGCTGGCACAGGAAAATATCTTAAATCAAGTCCTCCTGACAGGTGATATTGATGAGGAGACTCTGAGGAAGCCTGGAGCTAGCTTAACACCTGGTTCACAGAGAGATCACATTCAAGGCATTAGGGCAAAAGGAACTGGTGGGGTTGGTGAGCTGGCTGTGTGACTGCAAGTCACTCTTGATTACTGGCAAGGGAAAAGCTCCTTTAAATTTAAAAAAAAAAAAAAAGAGGGACACAAAAGACACAATCCTGTAGCGCAAGCACGCACACACACACACACACACACACAATAAAGAGAAAAGAATGTTAAAATGTTTAATAGTGGTTACTCTGGAGTGTTTATTTTCTTTTTTATATCATTCAAAACATCTATACAAAGCATTGTTTTAAGGAGGAAAAACTGGTTTTTAAAGTCATTCTCCACTCAAACATACTGTCGATAATGACAAATGACTGACCCACTGTTTAGCTGTAGGGTTGTATTTAAAGTATTAATTGAAGCCGTCAGCAGACACTGGATACAACTACTTAGACTAAACTGATTGTGACTGTCAAGAGATTACTCTGGGGTGGCAATTTAAATCAAATGCACCCTGACTATAACATGGCTATCAAAATTGTCACACTTTGCTCTAATGTATTATTCATGTGACCAAAAAAGTCCAAATAAATGAGGCTTAGCCATTGCTATTAGACATCTACCACCAGTCTTCGCAGAGAAGGCTGGGATGAAAGAAAGAAAAAAACAAAACACAAAAACAAGCAGGACACTTAGAGTTGTCTGTTGTCTAATAGTCCGCCATCTCGGCAATCACACAACTGGCTCCTAGTGCATCAGGGGTACAACCATCCCTGCTGTCTGAATCTGATGTGTGAGCTTCAGAAAGCAACAAGCAACAGAATGGATCAGGAATTCACCTGAGCATGTTTAGTTACCAAATTCAGATTGCAACATGGTTATTATTGGAATATATCTGTACAAGGAACAGGCCCTCATGGCAAGAAGGCCACCCAGCAGGTGTCACATGGTCCCCCTGCCCTGGGATAAAAACACTCTTTGAAAAAGATGTGGTGGGCTGGGGATGTGGCTCAAGCGGTAGCGCGCTCGCCTGGCATGCGTGCGGCCCGGGTTCGATCCTCAGCACCACATACAAACAAAGATGTTGTGTCCGCCGAAAACTAAAAAATAAATATTAAAAATAAAAAATTAAAAAAAAAAAAAAGATGTGGTAACGTAACACTTATCAAACAGGAAAGTGACTCCTACTAGGCCTCTTCCAGGGGACAGGTACTAAATGGTGATGGAGGCAGGCAATACAAAGGGGCCAAGTTCTCCATAGTCCAAGATAAGAGACACAAGCCACAAAGAAATAAGATGTAGGCTGTCAACAGGTGATACCACAATGACTGAGGTGGATCTCAAAGGAGCTCAAGAAGTCATCCTTGAGCTGTGCCATAACAACATAAAGCTCAGCTGCAGGTGCTCTGCATTGTTGGCAAGAATGAGAATGTATTGAGACACTTAAGGAAGGGACCTGGATATCCCATTATTCTTGCAGTTTCAAAGTCTATCTCTACTCAAATAACTTAAATGTACATAAAAACAGACTGGAAGGAACAGGAGTGAGTAGATTATTAAGGCTGGTAACTCGTCTTAAAAGGTAAGCACTGGCTCAGAGAGCATCACTCACACTGACAAACAGGACAAAAGTTACTTGGCTTGCTCCAGTTGAAAGCTGAGGACATGATCCAAGAGCCTCTCCACCTCCTGGCTGCTCCTTCCTTGGCTTACTGTGGTTTCAGTGAAACCCCCAGGGCAGGGCAGAATACCAAGGTGAAGCCATTCCCTGAAAACCCAGAGAGCACAGCTGCCAAGCAGACAATGACTCCTGATTTATAAAGACCCTCTCCGTACCTGGTTTTAGGGGAAAATGCACTCTGTAACCTCCCCCTGGTCTGTCCTTATCTCTGTGTTCCAAGCCTCACCTCCTTGTACCAGATCAGGACACCTGTTTACAGCTGAGATTATATACCTGCTCTCCATTCACACAGGGTTGCTCTGACTTCCTGTTTCCAACTTGAATGGCACAGCAACATGTAGGAAAATGCTCTGAAAAAACAAAAGGCACTGCACAATCTTGGGGCAGCTTTAAGGTCTCTTTCCAGATGCAGAACGCACACATACACAAAATAAGCTCTAACATCAGGTAGGACTCTGAAATGAACAGATCTTCTACAGTTAAAAACAAACAGGAATGCACTCAAACTGCAAAAATGATCAAGTCAGTAATTCCAGACAATGTTTGAAGACCACATCTCTCAGTGCTACTGATCTCTTGCTCTGGTCTAGGAAGAATTTAAGCTAGCCTGTTCTCCAGTTCAATCTTCATTACTTGCAAAAAACACAAAATGAATAACATGGCTCATTACTGAGCACATGAAAAGTTTCCACCTGGTTAACAAAGCAGCCACTGCAATCATATCACTTGAGACCAAGTGCCACATTCTCATCCTAAAATGTGTAAGAGATTGCCATCCACTGATAAATACTTGTACTCCCTGACAAGAAAATGTCACCAGCATTCAATTCCTGGTTCTAGTCAGGCACTAGTTGGAGGGTCTAGACATTTTTCTTAGAGCCTGCAACCAAAAAAGGAAAAGTGAACCTTTATACAGTCAGAATGCATATCACACCACCAAGAAAATCAAAGACAACCAAATATACTTGGGGAAAGACCAATATATAAGTATGCCTTTGTTTTTAAAAGTATTAAGACAAAAATCTCTTGTTCCTGCAATTCATTTATATCCACTATTTGAACCTCTTATAGAAGGCCAAATTTTCATTTTAGAATAGGATGAAGAAACAACAGAGAAGACTAATTTTAAAAAGAAAGAAAGAAAAATACAGCCAGACGCAGTGACACACACCTGTAATCTCAGAGGCTTGGGAGACTGAGGCAGGATGATTGCAAGTTCAAAGCCAGCCTCAGCAAAAGCGAGGCACTAAGCAACTCAGTAGGAACCTGTCTCTAAATAAAAATACACACACACACACACACACACACACCAGGGGTTGGTGGTGTACATCAGTGGTAGAGTACTTGTCTAGAATGTGCAAGGGCCTGGGTTAGATCCCCAGAACCAAAAAAAAAAAGAGAGAGAGAGAGAGAGAGAGAGACAGACAAATTTCACATGCAGAATTCCAAATAAAATGTGTCAACACTCTACCCTAAGGTAGGTAAAACATAATCCTCCTCACCCTAAGTGTTTACTGCACTTAGTGACTCCTTTCAAAGAGAAAGTATGGAAGGGCAACACTGAAGTGGAGAAGCCCGAGACACAACCACAGCCACGTGACCAAGGGCAACACCAACTGCAGTGCACCCCTGAAGTATGTGATGAAAACAGTTCTTCACCTCTAGGATATTCCCCACTACCCTGGTCTATCTTGAGAAAAACATCAAGCAAATCCCAAAAGAGGGGCATCTTATAATATACCTAAGCAGTTCTCCTGAAAACTGTCAAGGTCATTATATGACCAAGGAAAGGCTAAGAAAATAGCACACTTAAGAAAGGTCTGTCCTGGAAGGGCTCCTAAAACAGGAGGAGGACTTGAGGGAAAAATCAAGAAAATCCAATTAAAAGCGGACTTCAGTTAATCATCATGTATCAATACTGGTCAATAAATACACCACAACCATGTGAGATGTGAACAGGAAGCTGGGTGGGTGTGAGTCAACGAAGAACGGGACTTTCTGCACTTTCAATTTTTCTGTAAATCTAGAACAGGTGATTTTTTTAAAGCCAAATTTTAAGAATAAAAAAAATGATAACTATCAACAGGTATTAATTCAGACTAACAGAAATACAGGTGTTGGGGCTGGGGATGTGGCTCAGTGGTAGAGCACTTGCCTCACATTCGTGAGGCACTGGGCACTGGGTTAGATTCCCAGGACCACTTAAAAATAAATAAATAAAATAAAGATATTGTGTCCATCTACAACTTAAAAAACATTAAAGAAAAGAAATACAAGTGTTAGTTATTCTTTGTTCTTTTGTGTTTTGAAAATTTTAAAACACTCAGAAAGTTCTAAATCAAACCTTTCTTTGCTACCATAATGTAAGCAAAATTAAAAGAGGCTAGGTAACTTCTTAGAACCACCTGTAAATCATATTTGTACTCATGCTGGCCTCCTGAATGTAAGGCAAGCACATACTTTTCTAGCTAGGAGAGTCCACCTTCTCATGGGTCTGGCAAAACCTATTTGCTCTAAGCCACAGCTCAACTGGACCATGGGCAAAACACAGTGAACAGGGTGTGTTTCTATAAGGTATAAGTAGTAAATCCTTTCACACAAGAAAAAATACTCCCAGGAAATAACTCATTCTCCCAGATATTTGTTCCATAAACTGTGTATGGGGAATCCTGCTCCACACACAGAAAGTAAGGCATCATACACTTCCTTGTTTTATTACAGATAAAATCATGTAGAAAAAATTCAGGATTTGGAGTCAGTCACAGGTGGATGTGAAGTACAAGTCTGCCATCTTCAAACACATATAATTTGAATAATCTCCTGGACAGTCAGAAAAGTAGCTCAGCAAATTTTATTCCTTGTGTAAAATAGATCTGGTATCGACCTCACAGGAATATTAAATAAGAGATGATACAAGAAGATTTGCAAAGCACCCAGTACAGTGCCCAGTACAACAGATGTGTCCTTTCCTGCTCTTCCTTTCAGGAATACAGTTATTGTTATTCTCATTCACAAGATCATCCTGAAAGTTTAGGCTATCAGCACACACGCACACACACACACACACATATTTTAATGCCAAAAATGTTACATGGTAATCTACATAAAAACCCTTAAGTATTTTAACTTGATGTTAGATGGACAGCAAATTACAGTCTACAGTAAACATAACTCTTTCCAAAATACAGCAAAAACATTTTGGAAAGCTGGTCCTTGAAGTTATGCTCTGGACCCATTTACATTAAGAATGTCAGGGCTGGGGATGTGGCTCAAGCGGTAGCGCGCTCGCCTGGCATGCGTGCGGCCCGGGTTCGATCCTCAGCACCACATACAAACAAAGATGTTGTGTCCGCCGAGAACTAAAAAATAAATATTAAAAATTCTCTCTCTCTCTCCCTCCCTCCCTCCCTCTCTATCTTTAAAAAAAATATATATATATTACTGAAAAAGAATGTCAAGAACCAGGCTAGGGATGTGGCTCAGGGTTCAAGAGCTTGCCTGCCATGTGTGAGGCCCTGGGTTCCACCCCAGCACCACAGAAAAAAGAAACAAACAAGAATGTTAAGTGAAGCAGTGACCAGGTTTCTACAGGCTATGGACCATTCAGTAAATAACAGATAATTTTTTTTTTTTAATTTTAAGTTGTCAATGAACCTTTTACTTATTTATATGTGGTGCTGAGACTCGAACCCAGTGCCTCACACATGCTAGGCAAGCACTCTACAGCTGAGCCACAACCCCAGCCC
>NW_026000185.1:5835308-5847355 GCF_001458135.2 Marmota marmota marmota | reverse complement strand
TTCATTTTGTTGCATATGGATTTCCAGTTTTCCCAGCACCATTTGTTGAAGATGCTATCCTTTCTCCATTGCATGCTTTGGCACCTTTGTCTAATATAAGGTAGTTGTAATTCTGTGGATTGGTCTCTGTGTCCTCCATTCTGTACCATTGGTCTACCTGCCTGTTTTGGTACCAGTACCATGCTGTTTTTGTTACTATTGCTCTGTAGTATAGTTTAAAATCTGGTATCGCTATACCACCAGTTTCACTCTTCTTGTTTAGAATTGGTTTTGCTATTCTGGGTCTTTTATTTTTCCAGATGAATTTCATGATTGCTTTTTCTATTTCTATGAGGAATGCCGTCGGGATTTTGATTGGCATTGCATTAAACCTATAGAGTACTTTTGGTAATATGGCCATTTTAATGATATTAGTTCTGCCTATCCATGAACAAGGTATATCTTTCCACCTTCTAAGGTCTTCTTCTTTTTCTCTCTTTAGGGTTCTGTAGTTTTTGTTGTATAGTTCTTTCACCTCTTTTGTTAGGTTGATTCCCAAGGTTTTTGTTTGTTTGTTTTTGTTTTTAGGATATTGTGAATGGGGTGGTTGTTCTCATTACCATTTCAGAGGATTTGTCACTGATATACAGGAATGCCTTTGATTTATGCGTGTTGATTTTATATCCTGCCACTTTGCTGAATTCATTACTAGCTCTAGAAGTTTCTTGGTAGAACCTTTTGGGTCTGCTAGGTATAGGATCATGTCATCCACAAATAGTGATAATTTAAGTTCTTCTTTTCCTATCTTTATCCCTTTAATTTCTTTCGTCTATCTAATTGCTCTGGCTAGTGTTTTGAGAACTATGTTGAACAGAAGTGGAGAGAGAGGGCATCCCTGTCTTGTTCCAGATTTTAGAGGGAATGCCTTCAATTTTTCTCCGTTCAGAATGATGCTAGCCTGAGGCTTAGCATAGACAGCTTTTACAATATTGAGGTATGTTCCGGTTATCCCTAGTTTTTCTAGTGTTTTGAACATAAAGGGATGCTGTACTTTGTCGAATGCTTTTTCTGCATCTATCGAGATGATCATATGGTTCTTATATTTAAGATGTGGCTCAGGGTTCAAGAGCTTGCCTGCCATGTGTGAGGCCCTGGGTTCCACCCCAGCACCACAGAAAAAAGAAACAAACAAGAATGTTAAGTGAAGCAGTGACCAGGTTTCTACAGGCTATGGACCATTCAGTAAATAACAGATAATTTTTTTTTTTTAATTTTAAGTTGTCAATGAACCTTTTACTTATTTATATGTGGTGCTGAGACTCGAACCCAGTGCCTCACACATGCTAGGCAAGCACTCTACAGCTGAGCCACAACCCCAGCCCAACAGATAACTTTTAAAGCATGAAGTAATCAATCACCACAAGGTACCCTATACACATAAGTTCACACCACCAAAACAGCATCTCTCAGTGATTTACACATCACAACCACAAAGTCATCACCACCTAGAGCCTCTTCAAACTGTCCCCATGTGTATGATGACTAAGATGCTGTGAGCCCAACAGACTCCAGAGGCAGCACCCCTGGTCAGCTCTCTTGCTGACCACCTCAGGTACTCAACTGAGAACCCCCCAAAACCATGTCTAAGAAGGATGACTTCTCAACTACCCTAAAGAAGTTTAAAAACAGCCTTAAAAAGATCAAACTCAGAGCTGGGGTTGTAGCATAGCGGTTGAGGACTTGCCTCACCCATGGGACACACTGGGTTGGATCCTCAGCACCACATAAAAATAAATAAAGGCACTATGTCCATATACAAGTAAAAAAATATATATACGTATTTTTTAAAAATCTGAAAAGTGTGTAGGGGAGGAAGACAGGCATGATGCCCATCTGCAATCCCAGTGAATCAGGAGGCTGAGGCAGAAGTTCAAGACCAGCCTCAGTAATTTAGCTCAAGTAGCTTCGTGGTAGAATGCACCTGGGTTTAGCCCTCAGTACCAGGAAAGAAGGAATGAAAGAAAGGGAAGGGAGGAAGGCAGGCAGACACAAATTTAAAGGGTGAAAACAAACACTATGCAAGCACTAAATCATAAAAAAAGTAGGAGTGGCTATGTTAATATGAGAAGAAGTAGACTTTAAGACAAATATTAACAAAAAACAAAAAGAAATCATGAAGACTCAACTTATTAGGGAAACCGAACAACCCAAAATATATATTCACTTCCCAACACATGAAAAAAGACATCATACTGATTCGGAGAAAATAAATGAACAAATCTACAATTAACATTGTATATTTTAACATTCCTCTCTCAGAGCAGATAGATTAAAAAAAAATCCAATAGGTATTTGAACACAGCCAATTTACTCAAATTGATATTTACAAATCACGATAGCCCACAACTGTAGGATATACAATCTTTTCAAGCATACATAGAGCACTCACCAAGAAAACCATCTGCATGGCCCTAAAACAAGTCCCAATAAACTTCAAAGAATAAAAATCATACAGAACATGTTCTCTAAACAGAGTGGAATTGGAAATCAATAACAAATTTATGTCTGCAAAATACCCAAATATTTGGAAAAAAAAAAAAGAAAGAAATACACTTCAACATCACCCAGGAATCAAAGAAGAAATCACAAGTGAAATATAAGAATATTCTGAACTAAATGATAGTAAAGACAAAATATATGAAAATTAATGGTAAGTAATTACAGCAATATTTAGGGAAAATCTTTTTAAATATCTACTGTGTTTATTATAAAGAATTCAAGGATGGTCAGGGAAATGAAAGAGATACATAAGGTTGAGAGGGAAATGTCAAATGTTAATATTAATTAATATTAATTAAATGTTCAAATGTTAATAAGTCTAAAATCAATATCTAAGCTTTTATTGTAAGACGCTACAAAACGATAAGAAACACAAAATAAGCAGAAGAAAATAAAGACAGAAATAAATAACACAGAAAACATAAAAAGCCAGGTGTGGTAATACAAGCCTATAAGCCGCTGGGCTGTGTGTGTGTGTGTGTGTGTGACAGTGTGAGAGAGAGAGAGAGAGAGAGAGAGAGAGAGAGAGAGAGAGAGAGTAATGTGGTATATACACACACAGTGGAGTTTTATTCAGCTGTAAAGAATAAAATTATGTTCTTTGCAGAAAATGGATGAAACTTGAAACCATTATGTTAAACAAAATAAATCAACTCAGAAAGTTAAGTGTCCCATGTTTTCTCTTACATGTGGAAGCTAGAGAGAAAAAAAAGAGACCAGTAGAGGAAATGAACCAGGGGGTGAAGAGAGAGGGAAATACTGGGGAGAGACACTGGCCAAATCATATTGTTATATTGTGTGCATGTACAAATAGGTAAGAACAAATCCCATCCTTATATACAACTATAATGTACCCAAAAATGTGGGGAAAATATTAGATGAAATGTATAAACTCCTTGAAAAAAAACATGGATTATTAAAAGCAACATAGTAAGTAGCAAATTTGAATAGCTTAATATCTATTAAAGTAATTGAATCATAAGAAAAACCTTCACAAGTGAATTTATCACTTAAGGAATAAATAATAACAATCTCAGATAAACTCAGAAAAGGGGAGTAATTCTCAACTAATTTTATAAAGCTAGTATAATTTTTTTAAGTATTTTTAGTTGTCAATATATCTTTATTTCATTTATTTACTTATATATGATGCTGAGGATCAAACCGAGGGCCTCACACATGCCAGGCAAGTGATCTACCACTGAGCCACAACTCCAGCCCAAAAGCTGGTATACTCTTGATACCAAAATAAATAAGATCATTATAAAAAAAATTAAATCACAAACTCATATTCCTCATGAATTCAGAGGCACAAATACTGAACAATATTTTAGTAATGAGACCAAATAATATATATAAAAAGAATAATTCCATTTTGTGGCACACTCCTATAATCCCAGTGGCTCAGGAGGCTGGGGCAGGAGGATCCCAAGATCAAAGCAAACCTCAGCAACTTAGCAAGGCCCTAAGCAACTCAGCAAGACTCTGTCTCTAAATAATATATTTAAAAGGCTCAGGGATGTGGCTCAGTGGTTAAGAGCCCCTGGGTTCAATCCCCTGTATCAAAAAAAAAAAAAAAATAATTCCATAATCAAGAAGTTAGGGTTATCCCAGGAATACAAGGTTGGTTCAGCATTCAGAAAAATGTAGTTCACTATATCAACATAAATAAAAGAAGAAAACATTAACATAAGGAATTTAAAAAAAGAATAAGAAAACCCCTACTATCATCTGATGAAGAGAAAATGTGATAAAATTCAGAAACTACTTATGATAAAAGACTCAGCAAACTAGGAAGAGGATGCTTTCCTAAACCTGATGATGGATGTCTAAGCCTACAACCAACACCATACTTAACACTAAAAGACTGAATGCTTTCCCCCTCCCATTAAAACTAAGATAAGAGAGACTCATTCTCACTGTTTTCTGGATTAATTTTAGAAGGATGAAAAAAATGAATCCTTTCTTGCTTTTCTATTGAATCTAAATTTGTACTGTATTTGAATAGTTTTTATTTGAACAGGCACACACAAAAAAGAAACACTATACCAAAGGTACTAGGCAGAGAAATAAAGACAGAAAGTTGAATAAAATGCACACAGATCGATTGAACTAATAAGTACATTAGCAAGGTCATAGGACACATCTAATGCAGAAAAATCACCATGTGCAGCAGGGTATACCTGTAATCCCAGCTACCCAGGAGACTGAGGCCAGCATCAGCTATTAAGCAAGACCATGTCTCAAAAAGGGCGCAGTTGCAGAGCACCCCGGGTTCAATCCTTAGTACCCCCGCCCCACACACAAATAGAAATATCAATTGCATTTATCTGCTCTAGTAACAAATCAAATAATGACCCAAAATGTAGAAATTGAACAGAAATGGAAATGAGAAACTAAGCAATCTCATTGTAATACCTACAGCAAAACTAAAGAACATCAAAGAAAGAAATAACAAGTTGGACTTCATTCGAATTAAAAACTTCTGCTCTTTGAAAGACAATGTCAAGAAAATAAGACAAGCCACAGGCTGTGAAAAAATGAGAGGCATTTGATAAAGATCTGCTATCTAAAAATATGCAATTTTTAAACTCAACAATAAGAAAGCAGACAACTTGATTAAAAGTGGGTCAATGACCTTAACAGACACCTCACCCAAGAAGATACACAGATGACAAATAAGCATATGAAAAGATGCTCCATATCATCAGGGATATGCTAATTACAACCATCAGATACCTCTACACATCAAAATGGTCAAAATGCAGAGCGCACAGACAGAACTAAATCTGGTGAGAACCGAAAGCAACAATTCACTCACTAATGGCAGGAATGCCAAATGGCACTACCTTTGGAAGACAGTTTTGCAGTTTCTTACAAACTGATGAAACTCTAATACCATATGATCAGCAATTTTACTCACTGGTATTTATCTAAAGGAACTGAAAACTTACATCCACACAAAAACCTGCACATGGATATCAATAGTAACTTATAACTGCCAAAGCTTGGAAGCAACCAAGATGTCCTTCAGTAGGTAAGGAAAGATGCCATGACTTAAGTACAAGGCATTCAAACTACTGTATGATACTGTAATGATGTACACTAATATAGTACACATTTGTCCAAATCCAGTAGTGAATGAGTGGAAGCCCTAAAGTCAATTATGGATTTGGAATAATTATGATGTGTCAATGTGGCTTAATTGGTTCTAACAAGCTGTACCCCTCTGGTGAGAGGTGCTGATAATGGGGAGGCTTTAAAAGCTTTAAACAAAGAGATAAGTAGATCAATGGAAAAGACTAGAATAGAAACTGGGAGATTGTTTTTCCTCAAGTGCCATTAGTAAATTATTTCAGTTTTTTTTACAGGCAACTTATAGTTACCACTCCAGATTTTTTTTTTTTCCCCCTACACAACACTTAAAAATACAACCCCATTCTCAGGTGCAGGCCAACTGAATGTAAACCACAGGCTACAGCATCTCCGGACCCCTCAAAGAATCCAGAAACAGGTATTCCCTCTCCAATCAATTCCATTCGCAGTTATTTATCTAAGAGAAATGAAACTCAGTAGCCCACATAAAAACTTGTATAAAAAATCTCTGCAGAAGCTTTTACTCATAATATCTCCAAACTAGAAATTGTCCCAAAGTTTATCGATACAGGAACAGATAAGTAAATTGTGGAATATTCATAATACTATTTAGTAACTAAAAACAAAACAAAACAAAAACAACTACTGACTCATGAATCAACATGAATCTCAAACAGCATGTGGTGAGCAAAAGAAGCCCTGAAAAAAAATCATCATACTATACAATTCCATTCATAAGCAGTTTGAGCACAGGTAAAACCAGTCCACTGTGGAAGACCTCAGCAGTGAATGCTAGGGTGAGGATGAGAGTTCAGGAAACAGGAACTTTCTAAATAAAAGAAATACCCTACATTTTGGGGGTTGGGGATGTAGTAACACAATTATGTGAATTTTGACAAATGCAAGATCTGCTTTCACTGTGTAATTTTACCTCCAAACATATTAAAAGTAAAACAATAAAATGTAAGAGTTAACATAGGTAGGTCTTTAAATTCGGATCATCAGAGTTGACCTTTAATTGATAAAATAACAGTCAAGGGTGATGGTGCATGCCTATAATCCCAGCAGCTCAGGAAGATGAGGCAGGAGGATCACAAGTTCAAAGCCAACCTCAGCAATTTAGCAAGGCCTTAAGCAACTTAGTGAGACCCTGTGTCAAAATAAAACAAAAAGGGCTAGGATGTGGCCGGTGGTTAGATGATTAAGTGCTCCTGGATTCAATCCCTGGTACCAAAAAAAAAAAAAAAAGATAAAATAACAAAGATGATTGGGTCTTAAAGGAAGTCACTGGGGAAGTTACCAAAAAAGTCTCCATTGTTGCTATTAGTAAATATCCATTCAGGTTGAATTACAGAGAATCAGCTACAAAGTTAACTGGAAAAGAGAAGTTATGACTAAAACTTGGGCTTTAAAAAGATACATAATTATAGATAACATTGACTAGTAGGAAATAGAATACATCCAATGGTTAAACTCAATGGCAGACACCTATAATCCCAGTGGTTTGGGAGGCTGAAGTAGGAGGACTGCAAATTCAAAGCCAGCCTCAGCAAAAGCAAGGCACTAAGCACCTCAGTAAGATCACATCTCTAAATAAAATACAATAGAGCTGGAGATGTGGCTCAGTGGTCGAGTGTCTCCTTTCCCCCAGTTCAATCCAGGGTACCAAAACAAGAACAAGTACAACTAGGTGATGGGTTATGGGCAACGTATTCTTTTCTAGACTTCCCAAGCTTTCCAATTCTGTAAAATAAATATCAACTACTTTTATGATTGGAAAATGTTCTCTGAAAACATTACAAAAAGAAGGCTCATTATCACTTCAAATGTTTGTAGCTATCTCAAGACCTTCATGCAGCAAAGTCTTTGGATTCCTCAACCTTCTTTGAAAGGTTCAGAGTTAACCTAGGGCACTGTGTTGAGTATTTCACATATACATCTTATTTACTTAAAACAACAATTCTATAAGATAGACATAATTATTATGATTCTCTTAACTGACACCATTCTCAGAGAGAGGTACTATTATTATCCTCATTTAGAACACAAAAACCAAGGCTGAGGTAGGCTAAGTAATTCTCCCCAACTGATCATCAGTGGAGCTGCACATGAACCAAAGCAGCTCACCCCAGAGTCCAAGCTCTACTCTTCAGACTTAGCTGTCCTCCATCTGCAAAGGCCATCTGGGCTGCTGCTGTTGCTGAATGGACGGGGCACTATCTGTGAGTCACTCCGTTTAATTATACAAATATAATATTATTTAATTTAAAACTTCTATAATGAAATCAATTCATGGATAATTATCATGGGGAATTAGGCACATCTTGACCCATACATTCTAAAGGACATCTAGGATCACCTTCCTTTGCAGTCACAGTAAGATTACTGAGCCAGTATGAGACTGCTGGATATTTCTACCAAAAAGCTATGCTTAAGTTGGGCATGGTGGCACATGCCTGTAAACCCAGAGCCTCGGGAGGCTAAGGCAGTAGGATTGAGAGTTTAAAGCCAGCCTCAGCAACTTAGAGAGACCCTGTCTCAAAATAAAAATAAAATTTAAAAGGGGTTCTGGATGTGGTTAAATGCTCCTGGGTTCAATCCCTCGGTACCATAAAATAAAATGAAATAAAAAGCTACGCTTAAATGGAGATGTATACAACCCATATTGCACTGTATTAATTCACTGCACTGCTTAGTTCCACTCTATAAATTATTTCTGTTGTAATCTTTTAAAAGACCAAATTAGGATTTTCTTAATATAAAATTCCCTTATTTTCTTTACATTATTTTAAGGATCAGATATCATTATATGAAAAAGTGAAAAGAATCAAGACAAATATACAGTATTATTTCTCTTGATACTAAATATTAGAAATTCCCAACTCACCAAAATAGAGAAGATGGATCAACCATTCCTCTAAGAGCCAACTTGTCTCTACTCATTCTTTAATGACTACATTCTAATAATCTACTCCTTTAGAGCAGATTTTCAGTGTGTTCCCTAACCACAATCAGGGTTATCTGCAAGCTTGTTAGAAATACCCATCCCAACCTGCTGAATCCCAAAGCTTAAGGAGGGCCCAGCACTCCTGTGAAAATCTGCAGATCATTTGAGCACCTGGCAGAATAATGACGGACTGCGTTGGAGCCTAAATCTAAATGAATACTTTGACTCCAGGAAGAGTTCCCTGCAATATCAAACCCTACATCTTCAGACTACTTTCTAGAAAAGAATAATATTTCAGAGACCGTACCTGAACAAACCAAAAGGCCCTCCTCTCTAAGACACCTATGAAATCCACCTCTAAGATACCTGTGAAGTTCTCCCCTAATGCACCTGTGAAGCCTGCTTCTAAACACCTGGAAAGCCCTCCCCTAAGACATCTGGGGTAAGTCCTCCGTTATGACACCTGGGAAACCCCTCTAAGATAGCTGTGAAAAAAGATGATACAAGTTTATTTTGGTCCCTTTTCAGATACACAATGAAAAAGAACAAAAAGGATTTCTGAAACTACAAAAGCAAATTTTTATCAACCTTAAAACGAGAAGATTCCTTTTGTTTTTAATTGTAGATGGACACAATACCTTTATTTTTTATTTATTTGTATGTGGTGCTGAGAATCAAACCCGGTACCTTACATGTGCTAGGCGAATACTCTACCACTGAGCTACAGCCCCAGCAGAGATGATTCTTGCCCACTTAGCGAGTTAACCTAACACTTTCCTCTTTCTACCAGCCACGTTCTCTGTGCAGAGCAACATCTCTTACCACCTGCAGCAGGAGAAAACTAATCTGAATGTTCATGTGGTTTCTAAATCCCATTTAAGTTAATCCTTTTTGCTTTCTTTCTATAGGCCAAGTATTTTCCACTGAAAACTACCAAGTTTGGGTTATTTTCAGTAGAAAACTGGAACATGCCCTCTAAAAAAACAGCACATCAAGTTTTGCTGCTGTTGAAATGAAGAAATCATTTTATTTTGTTGCTAGTTTTAATCACATTAGGCCTTGTTATCACTGCCATGTTGTTGAAATGGCTTATTTCTGTTAAAACAGAAAAGTATTTTGTTATAGAGCCACACAAAATTGGGAACAAGGGGGAAAAATAACTGAGAATGTCTAACAATTTTTGTACACTTCTAAGTTTAAAATTTTTTTTAAAGGAAAAAAAATTATATTAAAATGTAAACTGTAGGGGCTGGGGATGTGGCTCAAGCGGTAGCGCTCTCGCCTGGCATGCGTGCGGCCCGGGTTCGATCCTCAGCACCACATACAAACAAAGATGTTGTGTCTGCCGAAAACTAAACAATAAACATTAAAAAATTCTCTCTCTCTCTCTCTCCCCCCCTCCCTCTCCTCTCTCGCTTTTAAAAAAAAAAAAATGTAAAATGTAGGAGCTGGGGTTATGGCTTAGTGGTAAGTACTTAGTCATGAGTTCAAAGCCAGCCTCAGCAACTTAGCAAGGCCCTAAGCAACTCGGAGAGATTCTGTCTCAAAATAAAATATAAAAAAGGGCTGAGGATCTGGCTCAGAGGTTAAGCATCCATCAATGCCCAGTACCCCCTAAATAAACTGACCCAAGTTTTCAAGTGGGTTCTGCTTTATAGGCTGTGCGATGATGGAAAGTTGTTCAATACCTGGGTGCCTCCATTTCTTAATCTGTAACATGATGCTGCGATAGCATGTACTTAACTACCTAGTTTTACAAAATGGACTAAAAGAGTTAAATATTTTAGTTTTTTTTCAAAATCAGAGTACACTTTACACACACACACAGATTGATAAGATATAAATATGTATCACTACAGAGACCACAAGGGCCAATATCTATAGGAAACATAGTAAGAAAGTTGTCAAAGATTTCAAGTCAGATTCCATGGAGGAGCGGATGAGGGGAGAAAGAGAATGAAAAAACAAAACCAAAGTTTCAGGTCCAGGCATCTATATAGGTAAAGCCTCACAATTCTTCAAGGTACAAGTGCTACTTAAACTGTCCAGAGAACAGATATGAAAGACCTCCAAACTCTCTTTAACCAAGTTAACGTAACACTGGCAGACAAATATGACAGCACTAAAAGGGGTCTATCTCATTAATGATTAGTAATAAAAACTAAATGAAACATTTGCAAATAAAATTCAACAACACGATATCTTTTAATTTTATAATTACAGGAATGATTCAATTGGTGAGAAAAATCAATATAGATATATACCAATATAGATGTAGCAACAAAATCCATAATATATCTAGACATCAACTTAATAAGACAGACAAAACTATAATGCACTTCTGAACAACATAAAACTCCATGAAAGGATATGATTTCTAAGTATGTTAAGAGACTCAGGAAGCCATAAAACTATTAAAATGTTACATTTCTCCTAAAATGATTTACAAGACTCAAAAATATTACCATAAAAATGCCAGGTTGTTTTGGTGGGTTAGTTTTTTATTTTTCTTTGGTCTATTTTTAAGAATTTAAAAAAGGGCCCTAGTATTTATCTACAAGAGTGGTTCTGGGGGCACTGGAGTTGTAGCTCAGTGGTAGACTACTTGCCTAGCATGTATGAGGCACTGAGTTTGCTCCTCAGCACCATGTAAAAGTAAATAAAGACAATGTGTCCATATACAACTAAAAAAAATAAACACTTTAAAAAAAAGAGTGCTTCTAGGGCTGGGTAGCTCAGTGGTAAAGCACTTGCCTAATGCATGTGAGACACTGGGTTCAATCCTTAGCACTACATAAAAATAAATAAAATAAAGGTATTTTGTCCATCTACAACAAATAAATAAATAAATAAATAAGAGTGGTTCTGTTGCCACGAAAATCACCTGAGGAACTATAAAACTATTTTAATACCCTGTCATACCCTAGAGACTCTAACTTAACTGGTCTGTAGTGGGGTTCAGGCACTATATTTTTTAAAATTCCCCAAGTAATTTTGATGTACAGCCTGGGTTAAGAACTGCACATCTTAATAAGCAGCACCATCAGATGCTAAAATTCACTGTACAAACAGGAAGTAAGTTTCTGGCACAGAAACAAGCAAAGATCCCTACAACTAAAGGAAAAGTCCAGAACTTTACCCAAACCTTGCACTATCTGAAAGGTGAGTATATACAAAAATATAAAAAATAAAAATAAATAAAAGCCAGGCACAGTCTGTAATCCCAGCAGTTTAGGAGGCTGAGGCACGAGGATCATGAGTTCAAAGCCAGCCTCAGAAACTGAGCAAGGCCCTAAGCAACTCAGTGAGACCCCGTCTCTAAATAAAATATTAAAAAGGGAGGCTGGGAATGTTGCTCAAGTGGTAGCGTGCTCGCCTAGCATGCGTGGGGCACTGGGTTCGATTCTCAGCACCACATAAAAATAAAAAATAAAGATATTGTGTCCATCTAAAACTACATATATAT
>NW_026000185.1:5807026-5835289 GCF_001458135.2 Marmota marmota marmota | reverse complement strand
TATATATATATATATATATATATATATATATATAAAAATACACACACACACTAAAAAGGGATAGGATATGGTTCAGTGGTTAAGGACCCCCCGGGTTCAATCCCTGGAACACCCCCTCCCCCCAAAAAACCCAGCACATCAAATTGGTGGGAAAAAAGATAAGATTATCAATATCTAAATAAACTGTATTGGGATGACTATAACTGAGAAAAACAATAACAAAAAATGCTAGATTGGGCTGGGGATATAGCTCAGTTGGTAGAGTGCTTGCCTTGCATGCACAAGGCCCTGGGTTTGATCCCTAATGCCAAAAAAAAAAAAAAAAAAACCTGCTAGATTTTCTTTAGCCAAAATTAACTAAAGATTCACAGATTAAGGAGGAAACTACAAGACAATATTTTTCTTTTTTTTTTTTTGTGCCAGTTACTGAACACAGGGTAGGGCCTCACACACACTTAGCATGCACTCTACCAATGAGTTACACCCCCACCCTTTCTTCCTATTTTGGAGATGGGGTCTCATTATGTTAACTAGACCAGTCTTGAACTTCTGGGTTCAAGTGATCCTCCTGGCTCAACCTCCCAAGTATCTGGAATTACAGACACACTCTAGTATGCCTGGCCCAAGAGAATATTTATAATCTTGGGATAAGAAAAGCATTTCTGACCATGACAAAAATCTAAAAGCAATAAAGGGAAAAAAAAAATGGATACTTGGTCCCCCCCACCATCACCCCAGCCCCCCAAAAAAACCAGAAACATAAAACTATCACATTGTAACTTAAGTGACCTTAAGTGACTATATTCCTAGTAAAACTAACTTGGCAAATTTAAAAGGGGAATAACGTTTGTCAAAACACACAGTGGGCCTGTTACAGTAGCACATGCCTATAACCCCAACGGAAGCTAAAGCAAAAGGATCACCTGTTTGAGGCCAGCTCTGGCAACTTAATGAGATCCTAAAAGTGAAAAAGGACTGCAGATTTAGTTCAGTGTTAGAGTGCCCAAGTTCAATCCCTAGCACCAATAAACAAAACTGTGATAGCAGGGATAGGGGTATAGCTCAGTGGTAGAATGTTTGCCCAGCATGCTGAAGAGCCTGGTTTCAATTCCCATACCAAAAAAAATTTAAACCTTATTATTTAATACACAAAAATAATAAGATCATAAACCAATAAGAATAAAATGGGAGGGGTTCAGTGGTAGAGTGCTTACCTAGCACCTGTGAGGCACTGGGTTCAATCCTTAGCACTACATAAACTTAAAATAAATAAAAGTATTGTGTCCAACTACAATTAAAAATATATTTTCTTAAAAAGGTATCTAAGGGCTAGGGATATAGCTTCACATGCAGAAGGCCCTCAGTTTAATCCCCAGCACCAAAAAAAAAAAAAAAAAAAAGATACCTATATAGAAACAATATTCTATAATGGGGGTACTTTTTTATTTTCTGAATTATTTTATATGAATTACATATTTTCTTTGTAATGATATTTTAAAACTGGATTATCTTTTTAAAATAAGTTTTTTGTGTGCATTTTTATCACTGCTTTGTTTTATTTACTTATTTATTTGGATATCCAGGATTGAACACGGGGGTGCTCTACCACTGAACTACATCCCCAGCCCTTTATTTTTTATTAATTTTTTTACTTTGAGCCAGGGTCTTGCTAAAGTTGCTGTGAGCTTAAGTTGCTGAGGCTGGCCTTGAACTTGCAATCCTCCTGCTTTAGTCTCCTGAGTCACTGGGATTATAGGCTACATCATCATGCCTGGCTTGCTGTGTGCATTTTAAAATCTTAAGGAATAGTATGAAATAGACTTGTCTTTTCCTTTTACTACTTGACCACCACTATTTGTTCTTTTTATCCCACCCAAAGGCCATTTCAAAAATGCTAGTCCCCATCACCACCATGACCGCCTTAGGAAAACCACAGGTAATAGTGTGCTCCCCACACACTAATTTGGCTTACTTTCCAAACAGTGAACATTCACAAAGTGCTGTACGAGAGAAGATCATTCCAAACAAAGAAGTGAAGCTCGGGACAGAATGGAAAACTTCAGTGAACAGAGGAACATAAAGTGCTACAGGTATCATAGGCAACTCCAGACCACAGGGAACTCCAAGGACAAAAAGCAAACAACAATCAAAATAACAGTTTCTTGGACAAATAAACTGTGAGGATCCTATTCATAGGAGCCATAATCACTGACTGAAACACACATCATTCAGCTTTTGAATGAAAATTTGTAAAAACAAATAATGACATACAAAACCACCAGGAACTTGAATATGTAGTGGATCCTGGATGACATGAAGTATTAATTCATTTATATGTGATATAACGATCTTGTGTTCAGGTCACTTTTATATACATCTTCTCAATGCCTCTCCAAGTGCAGTACAGGGAACCAGACACTTTCAGGGGGACCATACTGACCAAACTGTTTCCATCAAACATGAAGACATGACTTGCCCTTTTCATTTCCACTCAAAAGAGCACAGTGGAATTTTTCAGACCCCTTGTGATATGTGATGCCACTGAGCTTTGTGGCTAGCAGAATGTATGCTTGTGTTTTAAAATCCTCATAAACGCCAATTTTAAAGAAACCTCTCTGGGGTCCTTGATAATTTTTAAGATTATTCAGGAATCCTAGGACCAAAAAGTTTGAGAACCATTGCATTACACTAGTATGTCTACTTTTTTTCTGTATGATTTAAATTCTCCAAAAACTAAAAAGTTTTTTTTAAACTGGCAGTGTGCAGTGATGAGTTAATTAGGAAGATAAAAATATCCATTTACCCAGGAGCTAGAAACCCATTAGAAATCCCCTCTTGATCCAACTCATACAGGTACACCCAGACCCCTCCTCAAATGTCAAGGGACAACTAAAATTAAAGTTCATGTTTCCCTCTGTTAACTTCTCAAAAGAAACACATGCAATTACTTCACTTTTATATTTTAAATTTAAAAACCCCTCTCCCTTGCCTAAGACAGTCACAAGACTTCATAACCACCAATCATGCTAAAGCCAACCTTATGGAAACTGTGCTCTTATCTCTCTCTCTCTCCCTCATTTAGGACTAATCAGATCCACGGTCCAAACTCTGTTCTGTTCTGGAATTTGCTGGACCACACTGAAATAGGTGTCCCATGGCTGCTGTTCAGAAGTCTTTGGTGGCAGGGCTTGTGTGGGGTTTAGCCCATCAATGGCAATCAGTCCATTCTTTCTCTGCACTCTCCTCCCTTGCCAGCCTCCATCCATTCCAGCTGTCTTGCATAAAGCTTGGCATTTGTCTTTCCTCTTCTCCATGTTCTAATCCTGCTCTAGAAAGCAGCTACAAAACTGGTGGCTGCAGGTGGTCAGTACAGTCCTCCTGAAAGTGTCTGGTTCCCTGTACTGCACTTGGAGAGCCATTGAGAAGATGTATATAAAAGTGACCTGAACACAAGATCGTTATCACAAATAAATGAATTAATACTTCATGTCATCCAGGATCCACTACATATTCAAGTTCCTGGTGGTTTTGTATATCATTATTTGTTTTTTACAAATTTTCAGCTCAGGCCTTCCCCAAGCACTGGGTCTCAGAAGCACTTGGTGGCTTCCTAAAACTCACAGTGCTGGGCCCCACCCCAGTTTCCAAGTCAGTCGGTCCAACTTTCCCATAAGCTTAAGGGAATGCTGATGCTACTCCTGCTGCTCTGGGAACAACAAATCGAGAACCACTGCTCTGCTGTTTCTGCTGAGACCCAAAGGCCCGTGTTTCCCCCTGGCTCTGTCCAACCTCTTAAGAGCAACAGGTAGCTAATCACCCTGGAACTGCTTCTCCATGAATAAAGCAGACTATGAAAGTAAACTTTGTTCTCCAGAGGGTGCAAAGGAAAAGGTATATAGGAGGAAAAACTTGATCAGGTGGGTAAATTGAGGTAAAAGAATTTTTTACCAGATCCACTGATGCAATAAAAAGCTAATACTCAGCAGAAGTTGCCTCTTTCAACCATGTGGTGCTATTTCTACACATTTTCCTCAGAGATTGAAAATTGGCAACTAGCCCAAAGGTACTCCCTATAGTTTTCCAAGTACCTGACGTGCAGGCTATTCTGGCGGCTTCTTTAGGAATTCTCATTTTAAAGACATAGGGAAGAGATATTTATCCCAGAAAGCAGAGCTCCAGATAACATTGTAAGTGGCATGTGCAAAGTCCAACAGTAGGGACAGGAAAAGGCCAAGTAGTCCCATGTTGCCATGTTGCTTGGAGAAAAAAAGCCCCCAGTTAAGCAGAAAACAAACACTTCAGCTCACTTACCTTGGTCATGCCTCCTGCCTGTGCCGTGTTCAGTCCCGCATGGCCGGCCATTTGTGGGGAAACCTGTGTTAAAGTCTCGGCCAACACACTGCTCGTGGCCCCCTGCATGGCTGGACTAGGGTATGGCATTCCAGCTCCCCTTCCTCTGCCAGCAGCCCCAAGAGATCCATTCATGACTTGCGCCTGCCCTTGCTGGGCTTGATTCATTAAGCTATGGCCAGAGTTACTATTGAGGAGGCCTGGATGGGTCTGGTTAAAGTTAGCATTCATGCAGATCCCAGGTCCAGTCTGCGATGTGGCAGGGCTGCTGGTCACCAGCCCCACTTGCTTTTGTGCTTGTGGATTCAGTGCTTGGGAAGCAGGGGGAGTGGGCCCAGAGGTGCTGGCTGCCTGTTTGGGCAGGCTGGGGGCTGATGAATCTCCCTGGTTCAGAGGGCTTTTGCCCATGGCCCCCAGGCTGGCCATGTTCGTACTGTTCGGCTGCCCTTGAGCCTGGCTGCTTAGGCCCTGCTGCACAGGGCTGCTGGCACTCACATTTCCTATTCCTGGGTTGATACTAGCGCCACTGCCTCCTCGAAGAAGCTCCGACAGCTGTTTATGTTTTGAAGCAGCATCTGGAACAAGGTTCCCACTGTTTAAAAGGCCTAATTCTCCTCCATTGGGGATCAGTTCATCAGGAAGATCATTTTCCAAGTCAAACAATGATCCAAAATCTAGAAATTAAACAGAAACGGAAATGAGAAAATAAGAAACCATAATAGCTTTCCTACTGTCACATGTTACTATGATTTTTAACCTATTGGGCATTTGAAGCAGAATACTAGGATGCCTTCAGAGTAATGTCAAAATGATCTGAAATTTGGGGAAAATAAAAGAAGGAAAAAGATTTTTTCATGTTCTAAAAAAGGAAATGTTAAAGGTGAGAGGAGAGCCAGCCCCACTGGATTTTATCATATTCTAAAACAATTATATAATACTATGTGAGAAAAAACTCAAGATATACAAGGATAATAAATAGAAAGTCCAAAAAGTCACTAAAGTTAAAATGGTTTTAAGAATCTATGTGTATTAGAAAGTAACTGGACATTAAATTAGATAAATAGTAGTTTGGGGAAATGAAAGCTCAACCTTAAGTGATTGTACTTTTTTAAAGTTAAATCATTTAAAAAAAAAAAACATAATGGAAAACAAGATTAGTGATTTCTCAAAGAGGAAAGCTGCCAAAAATACTAAAGATACATACAGAATTAAAAAGTTAAAAATAGAAGTTTAAAGAGTTGTATTATGAGAAGTATCAATCATACAGAATAATGATAAGCACAGCTGGGCGTGGTGATGCACGCCTGTAATCCCAGTGGCTCGGAAGGCTGAGGCAGGAGGATCCTCAGTATATAGCCAGCCTCAGCAACTTAGCAAGGCCCTAAGTAACTCAGCAAGACCCTGTCTCTAAATAAAATATAAAAAAGGGCTGGGGATGTGGCTCAGTGGTTAAGCACCCCTGGATTCAATCCCCAGTATCAAAATAATAACAACAAGGGTAACCACAAAGACTCCCAAGTGGACAAGGCATATAGCATATAACCATCCCAAAGGAAGTGTGTGGTCTTGTGTCACCTCTACTCCCTCACCTCTCTGAGCTTCCCAACCCATAGTAAGCAAGCTGCACATTCATGTACAAAGGATGAGATATGCAGAATGATGTTCACCTTGGTATTATCTGTAAAAGAAAATGCCAATAACAGAAAAGGCCAATAACAACAAGAAACAGTTTAGCCTGATGGTAGAGACTAATTGGTCCTGCTTACACCTGAACCTTTGCTTTCTTCCAGCTTTCCACTTACCAGCTATAAAACCTTGGGTAGGTTACTCAGCCCTTCTGTGCCTCAGTTTCCTCACCTGAAAACTAGAGGTGATGATGGCCCCTACTCCTAAGGGTGCTGTAGGAACTAAATGAATGAATGAATGGAAAAGAGTGCTATTATAGGTGACACATGAATTCAATAAGCATTACCTATTACTACTATTATTGTTATCCAATAACAGAAAACTTAATTACTTGGGCTGGGGTTGTGGCTCAGTGGCAGAGAGCTTGCCTAGCATGTGTGAGGCACTGGGTTCAATTCTCAGCACCACATAAAAATAAATAAAGATTCATCAACAACTAAAAAAATTTTTTAAAAAGAAGCTTAATTGTTCTGTACTATAAAACATTCTATTTAATATTTAGGATGACTATAGAAATGTAGGGAAATGTTATAAAAACATGCAAATAGAAATGTATGCAAAATGGTACACAGAGTAAGATTAGAACAATGGCTGGAATGTAACATACCAAAAATAAAATTAACTGTGCTTCTCCCCTCCCCCACAATTAAAAAAACTCACCTGCCCTCCCATCTCCCACATTTAGAAGTTTAACAACAACTTCTCCAGGGTGGCAGGTCCTCGTGTTTGCTTACCCAATTACCCGTCCCCCTAGACTGCTGGCAAACCCATGTGGTTCTGAGGTGGCTGCCTTAGAGTTTCTCTGGGGAAGGGCAGCACCATTCCCTGGCCAGAGGAGAGAAAGTAGCCAAGCACATGTCCACCTTCCCTGTGCAGGTGACAAAATCCCAGCTCAAGGAAGTTGAACAACTGTCAATAGAAATCATTCTGGAAAAGGTTTTCCTGCACAATAGTAAGGGAGGCTCAGAAAGAAATTTCTTTTCTGACCAGATTCGTCCTGGACCTGTGGCAGTCCTCCTGCAAACAGAAGAAACAACCACTACTCTCACACTAAAAAACACTAACACTTGAGTCCATGAAGTCCGAACTGCTCAATTATCCAATCCTGGAACCTACTGATGTCTTGTTACATGAGAAAATACACTGCCTACAGTTGAAGCTATTTTAGCTACAGTTTAATATAATCACAGCTGAAAATATCCTATATATCATCAGGTCTATGGATGAGCAGAGCACACAAAGACACAGTGGACCCCCTCCCTCTTCTCAGTCCTTTACCCGACCCCCTTCAGATGCACCCTACTTTCTTGCCATAATACAGTGTGACCTGTCACTTAAGATTGGAAGTCTTTTCTGGATATTCTCTTGGGCTAGAAAATGCCACCCTAAACCCCACTCAGTGACTACGAACAGTGACCATGCAGACTTCCTTCCCCTACAGAACTGACTAGTGCCTCTTTTTCACTGCCCAAGTTCTCTGTACTCTTCTGCCTGGCAAACCATCTCTATTTAATACACACCTATTACTCCCCATCTGACCACAAGGAATGAGGCACTACTTACCATGTACACACACACACACACACACACACACACACACACACACACACAGTTTCCCCAGAACCCTGAGAGTAAGCTACAGACTAGCAGGATACTTCCTTCCCACATACTTCAGTATGTATCGCCTAAGAACACTCTTTCACATAACCAAGTACATTTGTCAAATCTAGAAAGTGTAATACCGAGCATATAATTAATATACTGCCCTTACTCAAATTTTATGGTCCAAATAATGTCTTTTGTCATACTCATTTTCCTGATCCAATTCAGAATCCCAGTTGTCCTGTCTCTAGTATCTCATCCCATCAAGAAAAGCGCTTCAGCCTTTGTCTCCCATTACTGACATTTCTGAAGAGTAGAAACCAGTTGTTTAGTAGATAGTCCCTCAATTTTGGGTGCCTCTTCAGGACCTGTCATTGTGAAGAGACTGAATATAATCCTGGATCAAGCAAACAGTTCCATGAAAAAGCACAGGTGGTACCCAGAGGACCACCCCACTACTGCAGGTCAGTCCACAAGTTTTATGCTGCTACGTTGTCCTGAATTTTGAGATTTATTAAGTCTCCAGATACAAATCATACAAAATAAAGTTCAAAAAAATTTCCCCCACCTTAACTAACATTTTGTCTGCTGCCTTCCAGGCTTTGTCCACATGCACACACACTTTCTACTCATCACTCTACAAATACATGTTTTTTTAATGCAGTGCCCCTTAATCCATGAACATGAAAATGAAATTTCATCCAAACCAGAAAGTGGAGCACCAAAATAGAGATTCTTTCCTTCATATTTGCTTGGAGTGGGGATGAAGAGTGTGTAAACTAGAAACAAACACACTCCAAATATTTCATACTTAAAGTGCGGAACAACCTGCAGAATTTTCTAACAGGCCCTTTCAAGCATCCCCAAGCACTCCTCCAAGGAGAAGGTGCCAAGCCAAGGAACAGCAGACAATGCCACAAGAACAGTTAAGATAAATTTGCAAAGTTAGGGCCCCAGCTAGGTGTAGGACAACAGAAAAAATGAAAACAGGAGTTCAGATTCTGACTTAACAATTGGTCATGGGTCCTTGAGCAAATAGATTAATTTCTTCATTGCTTTACCCTCATTTGTAAAGCAAGGATAATATTCCAGGGTTACATGATACACTTTGGACTAAGACATTGGGTGCCATAGATACTGGTTATCTTATAATATCCTGAAGAACAATTTCTCACCTTTAAAAATCCACCCATCATTGGCTAGGATGTAGGCTCAGTGGTAGTGTTTGTCTAGCATGCCAAGGCTCTGGGCTTAAAAAAATCCACCCATCATCCTACCACTCTCCGATCTACCAGTTTTCATTTATGGCTTATTCTAGTCCTTACCAAATACATGGTCAATTTTTGTAGCTGGGTACTTTTCTCGGGCTAGTGTTTTAGTTTGGTTTTGACTGGTCTGTCAAATTGTGTCCACTTTGATAACACTTTTTCCTCATTCTATTTCAGTCCAAACATAGATATCTAACAACTGTTTGGGTTCAGTAAGAGTTGACTAATTCTTACATCCTCATCCACCAGTCCAAACACATACCAAATATACTAGGTGTGTTTTTTTTAAAAAGACAAAGACAGATTGAAGGGAGATCGGTAGAGTAGATGAAAGGGAAGGGACCAGGACAAAGGAGGAAGGGAAGAAAAGAGGAAACACAGGGAATGATATTGGCCAAATTATATTGCTATATTGTGTGCATGTATGAATATGTAACAAGAAATTCCATCATTATGTGCAACACAATAAAAAAAAAAACAGAAGAAAATAAAGACAGGACAGGCTACATACATTCCCTCAATACCACCCTTCTTCTCACAGCTGTTCCCTATACTTTTGTTCAAAAAAACTAACAAAGGAGAGTGAAGAAAGCACATCAGGATATTACAACATGCACAACTACGCTTTCTACACAACAGTGTCCCAACATGTGGACTGAGCAATAGCAATCTGAGTCATCAGAAGTTCCTAAGGTTCAAGATGAAAGCTACTAATTCCAATCCTGGGTAAATTCCCTTCTCTCTGCCAATCACTAAGGCAAAGCTGAGGATGCACAGATCATGGGTACCCTGCTTTCTGAACTGTTGTCCTTGGCAAGAGATTTCCCGGTCACACATCAAAAATACCAAAAACCACCTGTCACATTTCCATGGTTAGGGACAAGGGTATTCTGTCTTCTGGAGCTTCCTGGCCACTAACCTGGAGCCCACCCCCTCACTAAGCTAATAAGAGAGAAAACACAAACTACAGCTTTCCAATTTCTGGGGAAGCCTGATGAGGAAAGAGGAAAATTTAAGGCTTTAGAACAGAGAAAGTCATAACCAATCAAAACAACAAAGGACATTTCACTGCTAGCTGGGAAACCTAAACCAGCAGAGATCCTGCTCACATGATGACCACTTCTGAACACATAAAGATAAATGGTATCCCAAAATGAGCTGTGAGACCATTCTTATTTATCATGATGAGAATTCAAATCTACCTTTGTTTCTTTGTACCTTGAACCTTGGGGCACTTTACCACTGAGCTATGTATCTCCAGTCCTTTTTTTATGTTGAGACAGGGTCTCATTAAGTTGCTTAGGACCTCACTAAATTGCTAAGGCTGGCCTCAAATATGTGACCCTTGAACTTGTGATATTTCATCTTAAACAAGGCACAAATAACTAGCAGGTACTTGGGGGAAAAGCTTCTCATTTTACAGAAATATATATCAGGAAGAACAGGTGCAGTCATGCAACCCCTGGTGGTCCCAGCTACTTGGGAGGCTGAGGTTGGGGGAGGGGGGTTGGGGTGTCACTTGAGCACCAAATCAAGCCAGCTCAGGCAACAGAGCAAGACTCCATTTCAAAACAAAAACAAAATCACCAGATGAGTAGCTAAGTCAATCTGTCCATCCAAAAACATTTGAAAACTGTTTCAAATATACCAACCAAACAAATTACCCACAAAATATACCTTTCTTCAGAATTTCTGAAATCTCCTCTATCTTAAGATCTTTTTCCTTTGAATTACATTAATTCTCTAAATTACACAACTGGTTTTATCGTATCTTCTATGGCCAGAAGTATGAACTCTGTACTCAATAAAGTTACTGAACAAATTAAAATTACACTATCAATTTCACATGCAAACTCAGGAGGGCTTAAGCTCCACTGAGGGAGGGATGCTGGCTGTCTGGCTCACCACTATCTACTTGCTAAAGTACTTAGTATGGATCAGGTACTCAGTAAGCATCTGTGTGTTAAATCAATAGGTGAATTACCAAGAAAATTACCAGTTATGGTGGAGACATACACTGTAAATTTTAATAAGTCGCTCCCCTAGCTAGTCAAAGATATAAAGTAAGAATCATTTATTACTACATTCTGAAAACAGAAACAAAGAGAAGTAAATTAAATGATGAATTCTCAGGGCTGCGGTTGTAGCTCAGTAGTGGAGTGCTTGTCTTGCAATCAGGAGACACTGGGTTCGATCCTCAGCACCACGAAAAGAAAGAAAAGGAAGGAAGGGAGGGAGGGAGGAAGGAAGGAAGGAAGGAATTATGTCCATCTACAACTAAATATTTTTAAAAAACAAAGAATTCTCTTGGAATGTTACACTGTTTTACTCATCTGTCTCTTTACCCCTCTTTATGTTCCAGGGAACCATTCTGGTACATTTCACTCTACCTCAGTATCAATGAAGACTGATGCAAAGATTATACGTAGTAAGAAATGGTAGTGTGAGAAATTACAGATAAGTTTTAGATGCCATTTTGTTGTGTGTTCACATTTCTCTACTTCCAAAAGTCTGAAACTCCCTTCCCATGAATATTTGTTTCTCTCCACCCACTCCTTAATTCTCTCTAGCATCCCTATTCCCTGTGAACAAAGGTCTGCTTTCTTAAGAGTTTTTCAGAGTTCTTTAGGGTTTTTCTTTCGGCATTACTTGCACTATAAATAACTACTCAAATCTTTTAAAACTGAGCATTTTATTCAGCCACCCTGGAAAAACTTAAAAGAAGAATTTTAAATTCTTAAGCATCCACTGGACACAACATGAACTAAGACAAAAAAATCATTAGCTGATTTAGCCAATCCACGCTGTATGTGTTTCAAAATATCGTGTTGTATATGATAAAACATGCAATTTTTACCTGTCCGTTTCAAAATTTTTGATGCCTGCCCTCAAAAAAAAAAAAATCAATACAAAAATGGATCTAACAGGGGTAAGGGATGCTGAGAAACTCACATCTTAAGACAGAAGGGTATGTGTTTCACAGGGCTACAATTCTTAGAGATCCTGGAAACCATTCTAGACCCTGTCAGTACCTTTATCAAGATCTTCTAATTAGAGACAACATGGAAGCACTACCTGGTGCAGTAAGAAGAGACCCAGGAAGGTGTGCATTCAGATCACAACTGTCACTACTGCTGCTACCTTCCTGTCCTGCATATGCTTTCCTCGGTGGAAAACCAGAAAGCAGCACCTGTCCAGCAGGGCAGTGGATGGAAGAACTCCATCCTGCAATGTACCCAATGTGTACACTGTGTACACATGGTGCTCAGCACAGAATCACTGTCACAAGCTCATCTCCCAAGGCAACTGGGACTGAAGATAACACCTGTCAAGAACCTGGCACCCATGCCGGGCACAAAGCAGGCACTCAAAAACCACTGCATTTCTATGGTACAGCCCTGCTATTATCTGCAGCTTTGATGACCTGTGGCAATTCTGGTAAATTAAACCCCACTTTGCCTTGAAAATTCTTAGGGATTATATAAATATATAATGGAATAAACTCCTCAATAATGGAGAATGAAAACACAAGAGAGAATATGAGAGAGAATTCTTTCATTAGCATTTATGCCACTATAAGTAAGTACCATCTAGCCAATTAAACAAGTTCCCAAAAGACATCTAACATTTTTTTTTTAATAATACTATTAGGAAATAATTAAAGCAAATTCCTTCTAAAAATCTTCTGTGATTCAGGCTTCTTTTATGCAGACACACCACCCCCTAATTAGTACAGAATAATGAGGTTTTACTTCATTCTGAACAGTGAGTGAGCTGATATGAGCAAAAAGTTGTGCCCCTCCTCAATGGGCCTCACTAATCCACTGGAGGTTGGCTCCACTTGGCTGGACAGTCGCTGACACTCACCGCCCCCCCACAGTGGGGAAGCAAGTCCCTGCTCTGGGCCTTTACTCTGGGAAGGTCTGACTGGGACTGAGACTCCAATAGAAGAAATCTTCCTACCCAGAGGGTCATAACTAATTGAGGAAAAAGACAATCCATGGACACCAAGACACAAACTTAGATTGATAACACACATATCATATTTCACAGCCAAGTGGAATGGGATGAAGATCCATAAAGACTTCAAATAATAGGCAAAATCTGAGTAGAACACGAAGGAAAGAACACTGAGAAAAGAAGAAAAGAAGATTCCAATCAGGCAGGTATGTTAAGACAGCAAGCTAAGCAGCCACAAGTTGGTTACTTTGCTATGGTGAGTTCCAAGGAAAAAACTTCCAAAATCTCAGGATCCACACACCTGATCGGATAAAGAATGCTCTAAAAGGAATGGACCTCTGGGGAGGATCACTGCAACTATCCACCCACTGTTCAGCAGACAAAGCACAGCAGATGACAGACAATAAGGCCCAAACCCTAGCCTTTAGCATAAACTTAAGTTCTGAGTTGAAGGCTAGACAACAATTCAACTTATTAAACCTGAATGTACAGCTGAACTATGGGACAAATGTCATGTCCCAGAAGTATCCATCCAGGGGTGCTCACATGAAAACCTGCCTAGCAAGTATATTTCAATCTTTTTAAATTACAGGAACTAAAATGTAAGTCAGGGGAAATACCTGATTTATCAAAAGACACACTTTTACAGTTTTCAAGAATCATTTGACTTGTGAAAAGGTAAAGGTAAACTCTACTTCACATGATCACTTACCATCAGAACTTCAGTATTTTGTTTTTTCATTGTCATATGGGCTTCCTGGCCACTCTGCATCAGGTACTAGGAAACCTCGCTTCAATGAATGCTGACAGTTCATCTTTCATTCAAGAATCCAAAATGGACCCAACTGAAAGTGCTCTGTTGTAATGGACCTAAACCATGCCATCCTGGATATGCAGTGAGCCTCCTATCTTCATTCTGCACACCAAGAAATCAGAGGGGAAGTGCCATTCTCAGATAGCTGCAACAACTTAAGTTTCCCAGGCATGGTGTGTGTGTTAAAGGATGGAAAAAAGCCTCACAGGTACTAGGATGGAACCAGAGGGTGGCTGTCATAGTAAATGACCTTGCAGTCCCTACAAATTATTTCAACTGTTTAGGGCAGGAACAGTAGAAAGGGGCTCATTGTTCTCTCTTGACCATGGCTGAGAGGGGCACCAAGACCCCAATGAGGCACTATTACCAGCTGCCTGCCTACTCTGCAATTAGTAAACTGTTGGGGAAAGGATTATTTTGGCAAGAACAGTCCTGGAAAGGAAAGGCTGAGCTAGGATCCAACCCTCAGAGCAAGCCCCAGACCTCGGATGCCCTGGCCACACATCAGGACAAGCAAGCAGACCTGGTGGATCAGGTCCTTGGGCCAAATGCTTGTGAGCTATAACAGGCAGGCAGCAACACCAAGTCAGGAGAAGGGGAAAAGTGCATTCTGGGCATGAAAGTAAACTTAGGTGACAGTGTAAGAAAACGTGTGCACTATTTGGAAGCCAAAAAAAAAAAAAAAAAAGAAAATCAATGCCTTAAGTTCAAAAGCATCCCACTAAAGATAAATCAGAAAAGACTGCATAGCTAATGATGAAAAACCCCCAGGGTAAGCACTAATTACTAGACTATGTTAATAAAGAAAACATAAAACCTCCAATGATTCTTATATTGGGCACAGGTGTGCTACTTTTAAGACTCTGCCAACATACAAGGAAACTTTTTGGAGGAAAGTTTGGTAAAATTAAAATTACAAATGTTGCTGGGCGCAGTGGCGCAGGCCTGTCACCCCAGCAGCTCAGGAGACTGAAACAGGAGGATCACAAGTTCAAAGCCAGCCTCATCACCAACAAGGCATACGCAATTCAGTGAGACCTTGTCTCTAAATAAAATACAAAACAGGGATGGGTATGTGGCTCAGTGGTCAAATGTGGCTCAGTGCCCCCCGAATTCAATCCCCAGTACCAAAAAATTTACAAATGTATATGCCTTTTAACCATGAGACCCATTTCTAGGAACTGTTATATACACGTGTACTTAACTTCACAGGGCTACTTATTACAGCACTGCTTGAGGGAGGACAAGACTGGAAGTTACCTAAGTATCCATCAGTGAAGCAGATAAAATCAGTGATGGCACAAACTCGTACAACAGAACACTAGGCAACTGTATAAAGACACAAAGTTCTCCCCATGCCAACATCTAAGGCCATGTGCACAGTAAGCTACCTCAGTTTGCAAGGAAAAGGCAGGAAGAGGAAAGAAAGGGAACACAACAAGTATGTGCTAGAACACAGGTCTACACTGGTAGGGAGCATAAACTAGTCCCTGTGTGACCTGGGAAAACAAGGTAAGAGGGAGGGAGGCTCTCAACATCTGCCCTACAATTTTTGAGCCATGTGAGTTAACTACTAAGTAGTAAGTGAAACTGTTGTTTTTAAAGGCAGCCCCTACTCTGGGGTGCCTGGGCCCAGATTATTAAGTTTCAGCACCTGGTGAGAACATCTGGAATAGTCCCATGTGCTCCAGTTTCCAGTGGGAGTGTTTGCAGTTTGAGGTTAAAATTTGAAATGGGTTCAATACTAGTGGGCTGGGATTGTAGCTCAGTGGTAGAGCACATGCCTCTCATGCATGAAGCACTGGGTTCCATCCTCAGCACCACATAAAAATAAATAAATATATTGAGTCCATCTACAACTAAAAAATATTTTTAAAAATATTTCTGGTGTTCACACAAGCTTAGAAGGCTGGAAAAGAAAAAGCACTTTAAAGACGGACTTTGTTTTTTCTAAAGGAATATGACAATCTACATGTAACATTTTGTACCCAAAGTAGTAGCAGAATGAGTGTTTCTCACCTTCAGAAATCTGACATCATTTCAAAATACTCCAAGAAACAGTGGTTAGCTGTCAAGACTTGTAGTTTCCAGCACATCAATGAAAAACCTTTTTGTAAAAGATTGTTAGGGTCTGGGATTGTGGCTCAGTGGCAGAGCGCTTGCCTCACACGTATGAGGCCCTGGGTTCGATTCCTCAGCACCACATAAAGGTATTGTGTCCACCTACAACTAAAAAAATTAAAAAAAAAAAAAAAAAAACTGTTAAAAATGGAGCTTATCCAGGAGCCTGAGGCTAGAAGATTTTAAGCTTGAAAGGCCAGCCTGGGAATCTCAGTGAGACTCTGTCTCAAAAAATTAAAAGGGATGGTGATATAGCGCAAATTCCCAGAACCATTTAAAAAAAAAAAAAAATGATCTTGTAACAAAGGAAGTGGGAACTGGATAACTGGACATAACAAAAAAACACAATCACATTTTCATATCTCTGAATGGCACCTCTCAGGTAATCTGTACTTTCTTTCAAGGTTTGCAACAGGAATTTATTAAAACTCTGCTGTCACCATGTCACAGATTCTCCTAATCAAAAATACAAATACTCATACATGTACATATTCAAAAAGGATGTTCTGATTTGGATTAGTTTTTAACTAGATTTTCATTAGGTTTGTGTGTGTTTTAAATGCTGGAGATTGGACACACCCACACACAAGGACCTCATGTATGAGAGGCAAGCATTCTACCACTGAACTATATCCCCAGCCCAGATTTTGGTTTTTTTAAAAAAGCACTTGCAAGAATATAAAATGAAAGAGAAGTCCCAAATCCCCAGTTCCTCAATTCCCTAAAAATATCTAGAGCTTGTTATCTGAAAACTTTTTACACTGCATACACATTAGCATACATCTTCTTACCCCTGGAAAAGGTTCTTGTTTTTATTCACCCTTTTCTTTAACAAGACTTTGGGGTCATCTTCAGTGTTAACAATTTTAAGATTAATTACTAAATTAATGAAAGCTGTGCGGTTAATGTGAATGTTCTTCCAAGGCCCACCAAGTAAGAAACTGTTTTTCACTCTGCTTGGTGTAGGCTGTTAAGCTACAGATATCTGTATATCAACTAATAAGCCAGATTTTAAGAATCTTTTCCAGGAACTGAGAAACCATAAACACACCACTAGTGTGAACTGGCTGCATGATATACATTTTGATACCAGTAACAAAACCCCTAACATCTAAGATGACATGAAATTAGCTTTTTTTTAACCTTCAATTCTTCCTATTTACATAGTACAAACAGTAAAATCATTTTATTTATTTAAGTACAGCACCAAAACACTTTACCATTAAAGTAAGATTTAGAATAAAGTCCACTCTTCTGATATTAATACTTTTTTTAAAATATTTTTTTAGTTATAGTTGGGCACAATACCTTTATTTTATTGGTTGATTTTTATGTGGTGCTGAGGATCGAACCCAGCTCCTCGCACGTGCTAGGCGAGCACTCTACCGCTGAGCCACAACCCCAGCCCTGATATTAATACTTCTAATAGTACTAGGGTATCTATCAGTGCAAAATGCACTTGTGTAGAACATCACATATAAGCTTCTTGGGTAAAGAGTATTTGGAGGGGCTGGGGTTGTGGCTCAGCGGTAGAGCACTCGCCTCACATGTGCGAGACCCTGGGTTCAATCCTCAGCACCACATAAGAATAAATAAGTGAAATAAAGATTAAAAAAAAAAAAGAGTATAGAGAGACTATATTTGCTTAGTGATGCATAGCACTTCTCTTAGAATGAGATCTAAGCAAAGTTGAGGCAGGCTGCTATGGATAGGTGATTCCAGAGACACAGGAGGAAGGCTTTTCACCAAGTCTGTTTTTTTGTTTTGTTTTTAATTTTGAACCATATAAATACATTATCTGTTCAAAAATAACTTTTAACCTTAAAAAAATCTATCTGGGGGCTGGGGATATGGCTCAAGCGGTAGCACGCTCGCCTGGCATGGGTGCAGCCCAGGTTCGATCCTCAGCACCACATACAAACAAAGATGTTGTGTCCGCCGAGAACTAAAAAATAAATATTAAAAAATTCTCTCTCTCTCTCACTATCTCTTTAAAAAAAAAAAATCTATCTGTACCAAAATTCCATAACATCTTCAATATAACCACTAATTCTGATTCTTGAGCTGCTTTCATGTGGCTCTTTTCCTCCCCAAAATGGGATTAGGGGTAGAGAGGCAGTTGTCAATCTTCTGCAGATCTGAGCTTGGATGGAAAAGTGGACTTTGGGAAAAGCTGATCCATATGTCTAGGAAAACAAAAAAATCATGATAGCATCTCCCCAGTCACTTTGGGCAAGGTCAGTATTTCAAAAAACAGTATTGTTCTTTAAGCCCTAAAAGACCTAGACTCCCTGGTTTGACATCCAAGGCTCCTGTTAATCTTACCTCATCTCCAGATGCCCAACCTGCCTCCTAAAATCAGTTCCCATGTTCCCCCTCTGTCAAGTTGCCCACCCACCTGAAACACCCAGCTCCACTGGTCAGACAATGACCTCAGTTTGAATGATAGTCACTGGTGGGGACTGGCAAGCTGCCTGACCACACCACTAAATTCTGAGTTCCATGAGGCAAGAGAAGCTTTTGTCACCACTGTTATCACCACAACCCAACAGAATGACCTGCATATAATACACACTGAAATATTTGTTGAATGAAATAATGAAGCAGTAGAATTGATACTGGATCCCAGGCCCAAACAACTCCCCCAGGGCAGTCTCTATCCTCACAGAGGCAACAGGAAGTTACCTAAATTTTGGTGGCCCAAAGAATATAAACAAAAAGCAAAACCGGTGTTCACAAAAACTATTAAAACAACAATCCAGAGGTTACACCTCCAAACCTTCACACTTGCTAATTATGCCATTCCCTATGCCTAGAGAAGTACCACCTGCCATCTCTTCAACCTTAGGCCCAAGAGGTCTCTCCCACAGGCTCAGTCGCTGTCCTGTACACTGCCATGCTCAGTGCCTCCCCTCTGAAGTCACACCTGGTTATACTTGGCTTCCCAGGAACTCTTTCCCCCAACCACAAGAAGGCAGAGTTCAGGTCTGTGATGTCCCCACTAGATCATCAGGGCCCATACAACTATCTACAAAATATTTTCTGAGGCTGGGGATATAGCTCAATTGGTAGAGTGCTTGCCTCACATGCACGAGGCCCTGGATTCTAATCCCTAGCGCGAACACACACACACACACACACACACAAAAGTCTTCTTGCAAAATATCTTCTGAGTGGATAACCCATGAAGAGAGTAACTAAAGCTATAAATATTTCTGAAAGTGTCTTCCATTTTTAAAAGATGGTCCTTTTAAAAGGAGCATTTATTATTATTCCTGCAGGTCATAATTATCTTAGAGTAAAAATTCAACTAACAGGAGAAGCACATGTACTTAGAATTGTACTATTACAGTAGTCACTATTCACATGGGGCTATTTACTTAATTAAAATATTTTTAAATTTAAAATTTAGTCTCTGGGGCTGGAGTTGTGGCTCAGTGGTGGAGCGCTTACCTTGCACATGTGAAGCACTGGGTTCAGTCCTCAGAACCACATAAAAATAAATAAACAAAATAAAGATATAAGAAAAAAAAATGTAGTCCCTATAGAATACCAGGCACATTTTAATTAACAACGCCAAACGTGGCTCATCATTCCAGTCTTCGGTGGTGCAGACAGAGAATATGTCCACTGTCACAGACAGTTCTACTAGACAGTGAGGACCTAGAGATTATCACCAGTGTCATCTCTCAAACAAGAGAAATGCCCAGATCTTCTCTGGCTGTTGAGAAGGAATGCTTTTTCCTCACATACCGGAGACTAAGAAAGTTATCAGTGAGAACTAGAACACTGACTTCTCCTTCTATCATTTGAATGATTCCCTGAAGATGTTTCAAGATAAGTTCAACTATTTAGAAAGATAGGTCCTGCTCTTCGAACAAAATCCAACTCCCACAACAGTAAAGGAAGACCAAACAACACAGAAAAACTATCAATATTTTATGCATCCAGTTTATTTCCAATAAAAGTTACTTACTAAAGGTTTAAGATTAAGTATAAAGATACAAGTCAGGAGGGAAATTCTTTGTCCACACTGGGATAATTTCTACTAGTAAAAAATATAAAGGACCACACCTATAATATCTAGGAGAATGGAAAAAAGAATAATCTCCTTTGAAAGAACTTCCCATTATAGAGTTTGTAGGAAAAGGAAATTCTCAACACAGCCTAGAGCTGAATCCATTCCTCTTGGAATTAGTGGGAGCCAAACCAAAGAGGAATGAAGTCTCACTGGCACTCCTTTCAACCAGTCAACCTGACCAAACTGGACAGTGATCCCAAAGCCATTCTCTCCTCTGACTCTGCTTTCTAAAAAGAAAGATGATTTTTATCATTTCTCTGTACTTGCTTTTTCTTTCACTCTAAGGTCTAACCTAAAATAAATCAAGTCCTTGTTATGAAACAACAACTAGAAAAAGTTCCATTTAGTTAAGATTTCAATTTGCTATGAAGAATAGCTGCACTGCCAACACAGACTAATCAAAGTAAATCAAACTATTACCAATTGTGTAGGATTCCTGAATCCAGCTCTTAATTCATTCTTTTGCAAACTGGAAACTGAAACTGCAATAGACCTGGTACTAGAAGCAAAAGAAGCAGAAGCAACAGCTTCCTATTTACTGTTTCAGTAAGAAGCTTCTGCAGGTCTGGCTCTGGCTTAGGTCCTCACCTATATCATTCCAATCCTCACTGGCCTGAAAAGTAGGTGATGTCTGATATTTTCCCACACAACTAAACAATAATAATGGCTGTCTCAACAGGCAGTATGCCACGCACCATAGTAGCCCAACACACACAAAGTTAATCGAAGAAGGAAGAAGTGGAGTACAGCAGCAGAAACCTCTCTCTCTCTCTCATCCCCCCTCCCACACACATATCCAAGTACAAGTACCCCTTGTCCCTCAAAACTCAGAGGTGAAAGCTTTAGCCCCAGTCATGAGTGAGTAGGCTGGGAGCTCAGCTTGTGCGTCCAATGAGCTGAAGCTAGGGCTCCTTCCCGAGTATCACACTGTGTGCTCCCAGTATAAAAAGCACTGACATTTCCTTCAACTCTGAGTCATGCTTACAAGGTTCTACTTTTAATCAGGTGACAAATACTCAAAATATTTTAATCCAAAGGAATTGGGTCAAGCTCTTATAGTCCACAATTGTTAAAGCAAACCCTAATTATTAGATTCCTGTAGTTCCCGAGAGTCATCATTCAGTTTGTAATCAAAGACCAAAATCCGCTCTGCCGAAATGTTGTACAAGCCGTCTCCACAGGCTGTCATAAAGAAGAACAGTTTATTTTTCTTGATATTTCACTGGAGAGTCTAACTATAAAGTTAAGACATGTACAGGTGGTGCAGTTTTAGTAAGAAAAAGCCTAGCTAGTTATGGGGAGGAGGGGAAGCTTAAATACTATAAAAAGAACTTGTGCTCTAACAGAATTGTACAACCCCGTTAAACAGCTCATTTTCTACGATTACAGATTATTTAAGTTCAAAAGGCTGATTGAGGTGAAGATCCAGAAAATATCTACTATCCAGTAAGGAATACGATAAGGTATATTAGAAAGACTAGCAAATTAAGACATTTCCAAACAGTAGCAGATGGAAACCCAGAGCTGAGAGGAGGGAGGGAGGGAGGCAGAGGTACTCAAGAACAAGTATTCACCACTAAATTTTACTGTTCTTGGAAATGGCTGGACTAAACACTCCTTTGATTAATGTACATGAAACATAGGGAGGGGGACACATCACAGAGGCCAATAGCCAATATACTTAAGGGTAAGTTTAAAAAGGAATTCAACTTTTAACACAGCTCAAAAATAGTCTTGCTTCCTAAATTTAGAACCAGAAAATAAATACCCTGAAGGCAGTTTTCAAAGGTTAGCAACAGTCATTCTCCACATTGTCTAAGAACTTTAACAAGGGCAAGGGGCACCTTGCTTACTTCCACATCTTCCCCACACCCTTCTGTAAGTGCCACACTCAGACAATACCCAGACCCCTTCAAGAAAGTCCAAACTCAAATGCAAGACTGCCTACTCCAGGAAGCTTCTACAGGACCCTGTGATCCCTCTTCCAGCACTCCCCAGAGAAAGTGAAATATGTGAAAGCTTATTACCTGTGGGGTACTTGTGCAATGCTTACACTTCCCAATCAATGTCAGAGTTCTCTTGAACACCAAGCTTAATACAGAATGAGGAGGGTAGATCTCTTCCCCCACTTGAAGCAGGAGCTGTGGATAGGCCACACCAAAGCCCATGGAAGACGGATGTATTCAGAAAAGAAGGGATACACACAGAGGGAAAGGCCTTAGTGGCCTGAAGGTAGCACAGGACATGTGTGCTGAAGCCAGAGAGCATGCCCAGGAGTGTGAAGGTTTCCCAGAGACTGACTGGGACAACTAGAAGAGGACTTAGACAAGGGTCAGAACCTGTAGTGACATCCAAGGACACAAGACTGTCAGGTCCAGGATGCTATTCCCAACCTAGGAGGCCAAGAAGACAAGCAGGTTTACCCAAATGCGTGCCTGCATAGCAGAAGAGGCTGGGGAGGCAGCAGAGAGGGGAAGGGAACCAAACTACTCAAGGCCCCCAACTCCAGGGTACTGCCCCAATCTGGGCCCCAGCCCTAGACTTCTGCAGGAAATAAATACAACACTCTTTGGATTGCCCCACCTGAGTGTGTTTTACATTCTTTTCTCAAGTTTTGCCTCAAAGTCTTATTAATAATGTTCTAAGCTACTGAAGGGAATCTACCAAAATCCTCTGGTACACTGCTATTGCCCAATGTGTACCTCAAATTGAATTATAATATATACAGCAAGAAACAGAATCAGATATTCATTTATTGCTTAAATAGTCCATGGAATATGTTTCAGAATTATTAAGTATTCTCAGAACACATGACACACTTAAGTTTTTTCTAATTTTAAAATTTCATGGCTATCATGTTCTCACTTAAAAAAAAAAAAACTGGGGGCATAGCTCAGTTGGTAGAGTGCTCACCTCAAATTCACATGGCCATGGGTTCAAACCCCAGCAACACACACACACACACACACACACACTAAAAATGGAGGCAAAATCAGCGGCACTGATTACAGAATTCCTGGCTGTGTGTCTGGTAACAGGCTACACAACATATGTGCCTGCAAAAGGGCCTCTGTGGACGTGCACACAAGACTACTGTCGCTGTTTCTAGAATTACTAACCAACAGGTCTCAGTTCCATTGGGCCAGCACTCCTAGCAAGTCAGGCAATGACAAGGCACACCCACTTTTCCTGGTAACTGCAAATGCTAGATCCAGATCAGGCCTCTTCCAGACACCACCACAGTCCACCCTCAGATATGGAAATCATTATGATCTCCATTTTACAGCTGAGAAAACCGAGGCTCAAAGACCTGATGTGACCCACCCCAAACACTAGCCAACCACAGCACAGAATGAGAATACTGTAGAGGCCACTGGGATCAGCAAAAAGCAAAATGGTCAGCAAAGAACCAAAAGATATCTGTTTACGAAGTTACCTAGCTTTTTGTTAAACTTACTTGATCTTAAATGATGTATAAAACTGTTAAAGAGAAACAAGAGGGACAGAGGAAGAGGATCCTACTAAACTCCAAACTGTTCATCTCACCCTGCTGCCCCCTGGCTTCACCTCCTGGTGAGTGTCAGGGCCAGCACACAGCATGGGCTCAGAGCATAGCCCAGAGCTCTCAAATGGGTGAGTCCCACCATCACATCAAGGTTATCAAGTGAGGTCATGGCCAAATCCCCTGGATGTCATAGAAAGGCACAGCTATGCCCATTCATTTACACACTATCTATGGCTGTTTTCTTGCCAAAATGGCAGTGTACAGTAGTTGCAACAAGAGACCAGATGGCCCACAGAGCTGAAAATATGTGCTTTACAGAAAAAGTTAGCTGGTCCACATATTACATTAAAAAAGTTGGGTTTTTTTTTTCTTTTTTGGGTGGGTGGGGGGGATACCAGGGATTGAACTCAGGGACACTCAACCACTGAGCCACATCCCCAGCCCTATTTTGTATTTTATTTAGAGACAGGATCTCACTAAGTTGCTTTGTACCTCACCATTACTGAGGCTAACTTTGATCTCATGATACTCCTGTCTCAGCCTCCAAGCTGCTGGGATTACAGGAGTGAGCCACCGTGCCCAGCATAAAAAGGGATTCTATTGATAACAAGGTTTGTGAATGGTGTAAACTCCAGTCCCTCAGTGCCCCCAGCACATGAAGGCTCTGGAAAGTCCGCACTACAGCCCTCAGATAGAACCAACAGCCTCTGAGCACAAAGCCTTTTTTTGGAGAAACACCTCTTAACATCCCCTCTAATTTTCTGGAACACACTCCAAGTGCTGGCTGCAGTAAGATAAAGAGGTGGTGCCCTCACTAATGTGACCCCAAGAACTAGACTGGAAAGCTTTCCTAGTCTTTACAAACTCATAATAAGGTACATTTCATCTAAACAAAGTAAGCACACTTCAGCCAAACCATTAACAATTTTGTTTTCAAACACATTAAGTAAAAATACAAAGTCAGCACTTGTAGAGGCCCAAGTAAAGACATACTTTAAAACACAATTGTAACCGCAGATCTTAAAAGTGTAAAAACACAGGCTAAAGATCTAAGCATCAACTTCTGACTGCAGGATTAAGCCAATCATTTTCAATTATGTTTAGGAATCAGAATCAACTCCGAAGGTTAAACGAGGAGTGATACCCATCTTCTGCTCTGTCTGAGCCCCCCCCTGGCATGCTTCACACTGACTGGCCTTAACCTGTGAGGGGCTTCCAGTGGAGCCACAGGCATTCTCCACCTTGCCAAGTTATTAAAAAGTTCCCTCCACCTTTTTATTAGAGCATGACAGTTTTACATATTAAGTAGGTTCATTTTGACAAAATCCTACATACATGGAATCTGATTTACTCCATTTCATCCGATGACCCCAGCTTTTCCCACCCCTCCTCCCTCTACTCTAAGATCTTTTTATTTCTGATTGGTGCTTTCTACATATACATAAAGGTGGAATTTACTGGGGCATATGAGGCAAAATCATGAGAAATCCTGGCCCTCAAAAGTCTCCATAAAAGCTTTTTCTTCCTATTCATCCAGGACTTAGCGATGAGGTAAAACAACTTTAGTATTTCTCAATTATCCCCTGCAGTAAATAGGTGTGTGAGCCCTCATGATTCAAATGGAGGACAACACCTGAACCAGAAGAAAAGGGGATCCATGTTAGGAAAAACACACCCTACTCCCCCTCCACCATAGCCAGTTATAAACTTTCCCCACAGGGTTTTAATTAACTGACTGGAGTGATGGTACTGAAACTTGCCAAATACCAGAGTCTCGTGGGTTTGTGATTCAAGCAAATTCAATGTTTACAGATGTAGAATTACAAATTAAATATACAGAATTCTTTAACAATCTAGGTTCTGATTTTGACCCTTCCTATAGCTTTAGGCAGATCACCTCTCTGAAACCAGGATCCTCACCTAGAAAATAGCAGTAGTAATTTCTTCTCTCCCCCTACCCACCAGGATGGAGCGAGGATCACAGAGAGATGACAGGGAGAAAGCACTCCAATATGTAAAGTACTGCACAGGCAACCAAGATTGTCATCTGGCTGTAAAAGATGTGTGGGTTGGTAATCGTATCCACCACAAGTTTTCTTTCAATACATTTCTTTATTGCATTTAAAGGGATTCATGGTCTGGTGCAGAGTGGTCCCAGTTATTTGGGAGGCTGAGATAGGAGGATCATTCAAGCCCAAGAGTTCCAAGCCAGCTGGACAACATAGCAAGACCCCATCTCTTAAAAAAACTTAAATGTTTTCAAAAGAGCATTCACATTATAAAATGTATTTACAACTCTTTAGGATAGGATGAAATATACCTATGTTGCGTTTTCACAAAATAATTTTTAAAACTTTTTAATCGTTTACTTGTACAAATTTTGCCACAATAAAGTTGACCAAAAAAAGAAGAAAGAAAAAAGTCTATCACTTGCTCATTTATTTCTCTTACCCTATTCATCATGAATCCCTGCTGCTGAAATACACTGGTACGTTGTTTTAATTTGGACATGTTAAAGAAAAAATTTTCTAAAATATACAACCAACTACATAGTATGGGTAACAAAGTCCTCATTTCTTATTAAAGGGTGCCAAGAAAAGGAAAATTGCATCTGGGACACTGTTTAAGACTCCAATGTACAACTAAAAAATGCTACTTCATCAACATCTGATACCATGAAACTCTGCCACTCCAGAGCTGCTGCTTTAGTGGCATGGCAAGTACTGCTTCTCCTTCTTTCTCTTGCTACTCTCCTCTGGAGCACATTCCCTCTTTCCACATATTCTTCACAAGCTCTCCCCAGCCTTCAGTGGTGACTACTGTCGGTCACTAGTGACAATGGCATTCATCACTCAGATGCCACTTAGCCCTACTAGAGTACACTGCAGGCAGTGCCCTGGCTGGTAAGCTCCACAATCAGAGTCACGCTCTTAGGCTTACTACCATCCCTGTGGTCGCACTTAAGGAGTACCAAGGGATTCACAGGCCAGTCCTCACAAAAGTCCATGTTACTCCTCACAAAAGTCCATGTTACTCCTGTTTATAAGGCTCCAAGGCTGCCATCTCCCTCTCCTTCCAACCCTGCATCTCTTCCCAGGCACAGAGCTCCCCTCCCTCAAATTTGATCATGTGTGCAAGACACACATCTTGCTCCACCCGGCTCAATATACTCCTGGAAGCCCAAGACATCTTCTCACTAAAAAAAAGGTTAAGTCCCTCAAGAATGTTTTCTTAGGCCTCTCTGTCCCAACTAACCAAACACCTTCACTCCTTTCAATGTATTTAATATAAATACTTAAGCCTTTATTTGCTTAATATGCATCCTTAAGATCTCAGTCCATCTCATTACTGGATATATTAGACTACTAGTTACTCCTGAAGATTTCCCCTTGTTTAAGGTGCTCAGGAGTCCACAACACACCCTTTCATGATAATGTGATGGGGATTTATATGTAACCAAGGACTCAATTTAAATATGATCATTTTAGTTTTGGGATGATTTAAATTAGAGCCATTAAAAATGGTTACTTTTTGTTTCTCATCTGGAAATAAGATTGCCCTGTAACTTTCGGGGCTCAAAACTGGAAAGGAAGGGGGGAAAAGTGGTTAACTGTGGAAAGTCGTTTCTGATAACCTCTATAGCTCAAAAACTACCCCTAAAAGGCCATCTTTGGGGCTCCATCTTGGAAACGGCTTGATGTATACAGTAGGTACAAGAACTTGCCTAGTATTATCTACATTTCACATAATTGACGACTTTTTACTCAAACATGGTGCGATTAAAGAAGCAAATGAAATCTGTTCTGCAGAAAAGCATTTTACCTATTGTTTTTCCATACTTCTCACATCAGTAAGTTGATTTTATAAAATTAAAGTCAAACTCAACTTTTTAACCAGTTAAAAAGAAAAGCATTATCAGTGACTTTTACACTTGAGAGTCATTACTCCTTCCCACTGGTGAACAAATTTTAATTCAACAAGAATCTCCTTTAGACTAATTTTTTTAAAAAATCATTTTCCTCATTTCTACATTAACTTGATATTACATGACACCTTTCACAGCTGGATTCCAGGAACTGTAGTCACACTGAAGCCACAAAATTCCAGTTTTGTTTCAAAAGTAGAAATAGATTTTTGAATACATTAGTGGCCAGTCACAGAAATAGTTTCACAAATTGAACAGCTGTGTCTAGCACGAATCTGAAGGCAGCAATGCAATTCAATTTGGACCCATTCATCAGAAACTGATTTTCGGATGCCACCACTATAAGACTGCGCTGGAGGAGCCAGGCTGCGCTGAGATGGCAGCGTTCGCAACAGCGCCTAGTTTCCACCGCAGAGGAGAGCTTAGAAGAGGAAGCAGGACTCGCTGGTAACGTTCCCAGGAACCAGCCCAGAGCAACTCGGAGGGACTGAATGAACTGAGCACGCTTGCACACCTGATATCATTCTCCAAGAAAGTTTCTAAGGAAGCTGCTTCATGAGGGGGAAAAAAGATGACTCGGTCGGTATACTGCTGATTTCTTGAAAAATCAGAATCCTTACATTTCTTAACATTTTTTTTTATATCGATATGGTAAATGCAACGCAAGCTCAAAGGCAGACTGAAGTCCGGAGGGATTTAAAAATGTGCCAACTTTGTTTTAAAGTTAGATATGTAAATGAAACACACCACAGACACTTTGATGACATCTTGCTAACCGAGTTTGGGGTTTTGGAAAAGGAACAACTAGGTGACCCCCCCGCCCAGAAAAAGTTTTCAAAATAACTGCTCAGCGCGTTCCAAGGCGCACATTCCAAGAAACTTCCCAGTCCGCACTCGAGAAGGCTGCGGAGCCCCGCGACTGCGGCCCGACCCGCACGTCAGCGGCGCCGC